>NC_054060.1:55972014-56027014 GCF_017639655.2 Falco naumanni | reverse complement strand
GGTACCATGTCGCATTAGTAGCATATTGTGAATAGTCAAAGCAAATGAATGGATACAATGAGTTTTACAGCTCGCCTTCCAGAAGTGAAAGCAATGCATACACCAAGGAGTTGTGGGTAGCAAGAAAATGAGATTGTCCTGCTGATTGGATGCAGACAAGCAATGAGTAATTCAAGAGCTCACAGTCAAACAAACTGCTTGTGGCACTACTACTTGTACCCAATTACCAATTCAGAGAGAAAATAAAAAGCAGTTTCAGTAGAGTCAGGGTGGGAAATCTCCAATTAGCACCAATTAGCGAAGTTGCTTCCTACAGCGGAATTCTGGGGACATAAGAAAAAAAATAATCTCCCAGAATGCCTGGTTGGAGCATTTATTTACCAGGTGATGGGACTCCCGAAGAATAACTTGATGAGGATTTGCGCCTGTGGGACTTGAATACAGATACTACTTGGAACTTGCCTGCTCGATTTGACTGGTCAATCATAGGCTGTACTATTCTTCTTCTGGCATTAATAAACCTGCAACAGAATACAAAGAATAGAAGTCCTTTCATCAGCTTGCCTCTGTGTTTTGAGAACACCTCTGCTTTAAAACTGACGGGATTTTAGCATGGTGTGGCAACGTGTTTTGCTTCGTGTTGCTTTTTAAAAGAGTATAATTTCACTTTAAAGGATTTTCCTCTAAGTGCTCAGAAATCGTAACCGGTAACACGCTTATCTTACTAGCCAGCTTAAAGCTGGATTTGCCAGAAGGCTTTGAACGAGCAAATGCGACCGAAAACTTGTGTTAAAAGACAATTGTTTCTTTAACTTCTCCGAGTGGCTTGGAACCTGGTTAAAGTTCACAGGCTGGGAGACTTTTTTTTTTTTCTGTTTCCATCCTAGGGATCCAGCTACCCTTGCAGCTGGCCATAAATGAGGACCAGGCTTTGCCACTCCATGCTTTCACAAGGTATCGTTAGGTCAGCAAAGCCATCAATTAGGCTGTCTGAAGTTTTATCACCAGCGCAGCAGCAATAAGTGCCGGCCCAGAAAGACTTCTGCTCTTCTGCAACTCCTGCAGTTGGAGCCTGTAAAGGCGGGGGTCGTTTGGAGGTCAGTGCCAGCTGGGGGCCACCTCTGCGGCCGAGCGGGGACACTCCGTGCAAGGCGACCGCCCGCCCTAAACCCAGGCACCTTTCAACTCGTTAGAAACCCCCAGTTGCAGGTACATGTGGTTAATATTAGGCCCAAAATAACCTTTTTTTTTCATCTCAAACTGGGGCAGTTGCCGCGGCTTTTGAGCACTGGTAAAGGCAGTTAGTTGGCTGCGGAGCCTGGATTTAATTTTGCTGGTAATCCAAAAATAAGTGCTTGCATATTTCTTATTAGCTTAATGCGCAGCGATCCACATCGGCACAAGCTAAGCCAAATTAATTTCCCTAAAATAATTTTAAAACTTGCCTCTTCACAGAAATTCTTTCAAAACAGGGTAATTTTCTATCACTCAGGAGCCACACTTGGTTTTTTCTCTCCTCTTTGTGTTTGAGAACACTTTGGAGCCTTCGTGCAGGTTTTGTGTGCTATTCCACAGCTCAGGCTTTCGGCTGGTGACCCTTAAGGAGTGCTAATGAAGTCGAATACTAGTGTTTAATCCTCTTCAGAAATACTAACATGCCCATCATCCAAAACAGCCTCCAAATAATTGCCATTGGGCCCGATCCAACGCCTAGTGAAGTCTTTCAGTCACTTAGCTGAAAACTAAGTTCATCTGCTCATTTAGTAAATTGCTAGCCTTTATAGAGCATCAACTCCACAAGGCCTTTTGTCGCTTCCCTCCCTCCCTCCCAACCCCTGGTTAAATTCCTCCGCAGATAATAAAAGACAGCAGCACACCTTCGATTGCATCTTCCGTAATCACAGTCGTGGAAATTTCATTAGACAGATGCATAAATGTTACAAGTAGCACTAAAGGGCTCTTTTGCATCTTTCTGTTTACATCTAAAAGACATTCTTTATTCTTTAAGAAAAGTATAATTCAGTTGTCAGAAATGTCATCCTGCCTCAGAATTAATCATGACTTCAGGTATTAAAATAAAAACTCAGACACAGTCGACGTACTTGTTTATTCCCTTCTGACTGTGGCACAGCGAAGGCATCTCCTACCCTGGCGCTGTGATTTTGAGGCACGTTTCCATCCTCAAAGACAAAGGTCCCCGATAGGACTTAATTTGCTGAGCTACTTTCCAGTAATGTTACCGCGCTGACCAAATGGAGCCTGACCTGAACCTCCTCCATCCAGCGTGCCTTTTATCAGCTAAAGTTAAGGCCAATAGAGATTAACAGGAAAGCCTGATAAGACTGTTTTCTCTCCTCCTATGAGCTTCTAATGGTGTATACAGATGGCAAGGTTTTAAAGAATGGAATGAACGCTTATTTAGGCCTGTAAAAAATCACAGACAACAGAAACACCCCCACACACGCACACACTTTCCGTCTTACTAACCCTTTTTCTTCAATCAGGCCACTCTTCAGGGAAACCAAATTGCTTTTTCGTTTTTTGTTTAAAACCCAACCACTTTTATTATTTACATCTGGTGGTCCCCTTATTTATGTCCCTCTCCACTTCCCTGCACACACACCCCGGCTCACAGGGCTGCGAAGCATTATGGGCCTTGGCTCTCAGCGGGAGAACTCGACACTGTCTTCAAACAAATAATTAAGGGGAAGGTTAAAGGTTCACCCAGAGGTCATATCTTTGGATACTCCTCAGAAAGTTTACATTAGTAAGAAATGGGTGCCCTCTGAAGTGTTCTTTCAATGGGCTCACACAACAAGGCAGAGCATTAAGAAAATTCTAAGTCCTGAAGCGTTTCAGGTGACAACTGCTTTACCTCCGTGAGCATGCAGATTGGGATACTCCACTCCAGCCTCACATAGCTGACAGCCACCACAGAGTAAGACTTTTGGGACAGGTGCTGAAAACCCAGTCTTTTCCAGCCATTCACTCCCAAAAGAGCTTGGCCTGATTTTATTCCACTGATGTGAATAAAGCCATCCTTTCACTGTGAACTCTGCATAGAGGCAATTCACCAGATGTTTTGGAAATGGAAATTAAAACTCTAATAGTGAGTGACCAGATTTGTTTCCACACACAAAAAAAAATAGTTAAAAAACTGATTTGTGCAGTAAAACTTGCAAAAAATAGCGCTTGGTTTTGATTTCTGATTTCATTATTTCTCCATTTTTCTTTTGCACGTATGCATAACTGCAGGTGCAAATGATGTCCTCTAGACCAGCAACACTTTGTCTGAAGAGAAGATACACTGTCATACACTTAGAAAGATACAGGAGCACAGAGGTTTTTAGGCATGCAGATCTTTTTGAAATTCCATCTCTATGGCTCCTCTGAAAAATCCTGTCCATATACGGCATCAGTTATACCCCCTCAATGGGTATGTCTGAAAAATTACATATGAAATTATTTATATTTGCAAAATTGCAGGTGCAAAACAGACACACATTTCAGGTGCAGCTAAAAATCAGATCCTAGTTTCATTAGCAGCAGCTACATCGCTTAATGCATAGCACAATTGGTAGACAAGGGCACAGAACGCAGTGTTTGTGGATTATTATTTATTCTTTATACTGCCCCATAAATATGCAGAGTGCATAATAGAGACATAGAAACCACAGTCCCTGCCCTAGCCTTTACATTTTTTGAGGGCTTTTTTGAATCCTTCAGGGAGCCATCTCCAGGGCCAAAGTAAAGCAAAATACAGTCTTTTGCACAGCACTTCAGTTCATGCGTTGCAGAAACACCGTGATGTTATTTTGGCACAAATGTCTTCAAAAGACACTAAGAGACAGGTGAAAAAAGAGAACACCAATGTCACTATTTCCAGCATCATTTGGAACCCTATAAAAGAAGAATTCACAGCTCTGCCCCTGATGCTAATTCCCTGCCATGCTTATACCCTTCATCCAGGGGCCAAAGATTGGATGGCCTGAAAAGATGAGTAAAATCTATCAACATGACTTTCTTTGTCACTCTTCTGTTAATAGTACTTTATATCATTTGGATGATAGCAGCAGTTAGATGACCCAATGAAGCTCAGTCTTACTCCACCCCATGCCCCACAAGCACACGGTCCAAGAGAACTTGGGGTATGCACAGACAGACTCCAGGCAGAGCCTGGGGCAGAGGAGAGACACCTTCTCCCTGTTTGTGAAGGGTAACTGAGACAGAAGGAGATTAAGTGACAAGGCCAAAGTCATACAAGAGATCTTTGGCAGAGCTACACACCCAACATAGATTTTCTCAGTCCTCTTTCAGCGCTCCTACAATCTGCTATCCATATGCTATCTTTCCTTTGTTCCCCCAGCTTAGCAGCCAGGCACACTGGCAGGGGACTGCAGAGAGAGCTCACATTGCCACTGTTTGTGCCTTACCTGCTGTGTAGATAAAGAGGGGTCATCAGCCTCCAGGGCTGTGAGGCAATACCTTCACAAACTCTACATTCATATGGTACTTGGTCCTCCTTCCAGAATGATAAATGAGGTGTGTAATGTTGAGAAATACATGTCATTGACATAGTACGTTTAATGAAAATCTCACTTCCAGCATTTTGCAAATGACAGATTACTCACCTCGCTTATTCAGACAATAGCCATTTGAATTAAAAGGAGGGGTTTTGCATCTTGTGTTTTTCTTTAATTGCTACCGAAAGCAGCCATATGTATTTCCTATAGCGAGAGCCTGTCTTTCTCACACAAGTAGTTCTGGTAACTTTTGTGGGGCAATTTATGAAAGCACAATGAACAAGATTTGGCTCAAAATGCACAACAAAACGGACTTTTAAAAGCAGTAATTTAATTTTTATCTGCTTCCAGCAAAAAACAGTAGAGCAGTAAAGGTATACTAGTGAATATGCAGCGTAGTCTGGTGATTTGGTAGCCCTACTCCTAATTGGTTGCTACCGTTGCTAATTAGCATAACAATATAATCTAAATATACGCATTTAATTGAATCTCTTCAAATAGAGCCTTGGTTTTCTTTGTCCAAAATGAACTGTATTCTGTATTTTATAGGAAGTCCTGTAATTAATTTTCTTTATATATTTATCATATTATATCTCAAGTCATATAAAATGATGCTAAATTCACATTTACATAATATTTTTTTTTTATAGATAACAACACAGAAAGATATTTCTGCAAAGTGCAAAAGAGATTAAGTAGCAAATAGAGATCTTTCTTAGTCTGCTTGTTCAAATCTGTTACATTAAAAAAAAAAATTGTTGTTGTTGCCACTGTCTTTTTTAGACAGTGTGTCTTTTTTAGTGGTACATGTGTTTCAAAACACTGTGACCACTCATTAACAGAATCTGAGTAAGATTAGTTTTTGAAATGAACTGTTAGTGGCTGTACTGGTTGGTAATCAGAATCAGAAATATCTCCAGCCTTATTCTACGGCTATCATGGAAAATTCACTTTAAGTATGTAGGGTCACAACATGTCTCAGGAAGATGAAGTGCATGGAAGCTTAGGAAACTACACTTCATCCCCAACTTGGGGTCTAATCTGAACTGAAGCAGAGAGTGGTATTTAACTCCAGTCACTTGTCGATGTGTCTAGTATCTTCTGTGAGATGAACTGGTGCAAAACTGAATCACTCCCCTGCAGCAGAGGAAAGAAACTCCTTCTGAGAAACTGAGGAACAACACGGAGCCACCATGTACAACTCAAAACTTTTCAGTATCAGTCTTCAATCTCCATTTCTACTTAAAATATCCATCCAGAAAACAAGGTGTTAAAATATTGCATTTATTTAACAAACTAGCCACTGCATGTTGCAATGGGTACTCTATTATTTATGTGAAAAACAGAGAAATAAACAAATTTGTGAGACAAATTCACAATCAGTTCTCTGAAAGGATTAATGACAAGGAAAGTTTTGACTCAATTTAGATTTTAGCGCAAGAAGACACTTCTGCTCTTTTGTTTTAAAAGAACAAAGATACTGAACGAACATCATCAGAGGCTTAGTTATAGAAATGGTAAAAATAAAAGTAACAACAATAACAATAATGTAGGGTTAAAACTGTGTATTTTCTGTCATGTGAATATAAAGCCTAATTTTCAAAATTTTTAGATACCCAGAGGAAGAGCCTAGCAAGATTTTTCAAAAACCTGCCAAATGTAAATGAGAAGTTTGGCTTTTATTAAACGTAGGTAAATTGGAGCTGAGCTCGATAAATAAATGGGGTTTAAGCACCTGCCTCAATATTTTGCTGAGTCAGACCCTAAGAATGCATTCTAAAAAATAATCCAAATGTTTTCACCTTGGATGGGAAAGTAAATCTTTGCCCAAATGGTATTTCAGTATTTGGACTATGAACACGTCAGTATTTAGCTCAAGAGTACACACTACACTGACCCCTTGTTGCCCAAGAATGCCCTAATTTGGAAGGGAAAATAGCCAATGAAATATTATATCTAATTCACAAAAAATGTTTTCATAAGTAACCTAGAAAATTGCTTCTTTCCCAGGCTGAAAGAATTATTTCAGAAGTCTTGAGCAGATCAGAGCAGTCTGAAAGAATGCATTAGAAAAGACTAATTTGCAGAAACACTTTTATCAATATACACCCTCCCCGCCTTTCCAGCAGTCTTTGTCTATCACCCAAACTTTTATCTGAGCAAGTAAAACCTAATTATCTTAGTTTATTTAACTTCTCTCTCCAATACGTATTCTAAACTGACAGAATTAGGTTTAAGTGTCCTTCAGTATGTGTGTGTACAAAAATAGTTGAAAAAGCCCTTGTTTATGCTTCACTGAATCTATGCCGCACCTGGTTACCAACTCTTATTTGCAGCATTCCTTATAGGAAATTTAAAAAGCTGAGTTAGTCACCTGGAAATGAGCCATCTAAATAAAGCTTCCCTAAGTCATGAATATTGAGAAATGGAATCACTTACACCATTGGTTTTGAGAGGGAGAGGGAGGGACAGGCAGGTTTATTCCCTGACAAAACTCCACATAGTTTTGGACAGCCTTGTTAGAGAAGGGGGGTCGGGGGCTGTTTAAACTGACTTTCTTAAGCCAATTTAGACATCTCACATCTGTCAAAGGTGTGATTCAGAGGACATAAGTCAGCAGCCACGTTTGGTGAAAGCTCCAGAAGACGACAGAGAGCAACTACGCTGGGTGCCTGAGGCAGCCCGAGGCAGGCGCTAACCGTCCTGAGGACCTCTGCCGCATCTTGTATGTTTACGTTGGAGCTCCTAAACGTGCATTGCGCCACTCAGAGCTGCCAATTGTTGGAAATCATGAATTTGCCTGTCCCATAACTGTGAGGCTGTCCTAAAAAATCGGAAATTTAAACAGCGCTCTTCTTGGTGTTTACTTTGTGAGATTTTTCAGTCATTGCGCCACATTTTTAAACAGCGCTTCTCAGCCACAAAATCTAGAAACTTACATGAAAAGATTCCCACGTAACCATAGTCTCCTGGAGCCAGGACCTCGAGTTAACATGAAATAACTTGAGCCTTGCGATAAAATCATGAGAATTGGCAAGACGGGCATCTATTCACCTCAGAGAAAATCTGCCTCGTTAAACACATAACTCTTGGTTACCAGGTTACTACCTCTTGGGAGCGCGGGGCAATGCTTTGGCTCTGCCAAGGGAGGCCCTGGTGCCTCACAGGGCGCACCCGCACTGCAGCCCAAGCCCCGGGGAGCTGCCCTGCCTTTGCACCTGAGACGAGGGCTTCTGTTGGGACCCCTTCCCTACAATGAAGGCAGACATCCAGGAGGCCCCAGGCACAGCCAGGGTGCCCTGGTTCTCCCCTTCAACCCGGAGGCCCCATGGCCACCTGGCTCCCCTGCCGGCCCCGTGCCTCGCAGCTTCCACCGGCCTCGCCACCACCCCAGGGCCGTGCGGGCCCAGCGCCAAGGCCTAAGCCAGCCTGCGCTTGGGGTCGATGCCCGGTAACGCCGGCAAGGCAAGACCTGCCGCTCCCTGCTGCAAAACCGGGCTCGGCCCGAGCCCCAGCCTGCGGTGGCCCCAGGTGAGGCCTCCCGCTGTGCAGCAGGGCGCCATGAGGTGGGGCCAGAGCACCGCTGCCGGCCGGGGGTGCCGCTGCCCCCGGGGCGCCAGGTAGCCCTGCGGCCGCGCTGGAGCGTTCCGCGGGGCGAGCGGGGGGACTGCGCCGCGCTGGGCAGCCGGGGCGCCGCGGGGCGCCGCTGCGAAGGAGAGCGGGCGAGAGCGGGTCCGGCTGGCGGGGTGCGGGGGGCCAGGCGCCGCTGCCCCGCGCCCGCCCGGGCCGCGGGTGGACACGGCCCCGCGGAGCCCCGGGGAAGGCAGTGCAGCGCCGCGTTCCCGCCGGGCGCCGGGCGGCAGCGGCGCCTGGCAGCGCGGGCAGGCACACCTGCAGCCGCCCAGCGCCCACCGGCCCGGCTGGTTCTCTTTCCTGAGCGCCATCAGGTTATTCATAGACGGCTGTTCATCATGCACCGTAAAAATGATCTTTTAAAGATACTTGAAAGGAAGGGAGGAGACAAACAGACATCCTTAGCTATTCATACCTTCAGATAAAATGCAAAGTCAATAGACATAAGCTGTAGTATATAACCTCATCCCGTACTTGATTTATGGCAGATGGGAATCAACTAGAAACTGAATCACTTTGAAATTTTTACTACGGACATTAAAATTCCAGGTTTGTATACATACGTCTTGCGAAGATGCTAAATACAATTTTAGCTAATTTGGCATGCACTTTGATTTGCTAGCACTTAGACATCCGTGTTAAAGGTAGATAACAGATCTCCTATAAAATTTTAAGCAACTCATGCATTTAAAGATGTGTTAATTTATCATCTTAAACTCATAGGAAAAGATTTTCAAAACCAATGAGGGTCCAGCAGTCTTGAAAACACAAGCAGCTTATCCAACTTCTTACACAGGAGTTGAGGGGTCTCAGGTAACTTTCTTTTTTTTTTTAAAGTGTTGTTTTCAAATAATATCACACTGAAGTATTTTTCACATCTTATTAACTGTTTCTTCTTATTTTTTTTTAGCCGATTCTAAATCGGCCCAAAAAGGAGAGTTGTCAACAAATTCAACATCTGTTCAACTTCCCTGATCAAATTAGTTTAAGGCACTAATTCTCCTTCTTACTTTTCAGTGGAAACTACCTAAGTAGCAACTTGCCAAAAATGCAGAAAGGTGTTTAGCAATTATGTACTGGGTATATTTGAAGAGATCAAGGTGCACTCACATGTCCTGTGCTATGGATATCTCTGATTAGCTTGTCATCTGCTCTGAAGAAGATGTAGCCCAACTCTCCTATACTATGTAACAGGCCAGCTGTTAGCTGTCTGTCAAGCACCTAAAGTGGACAAGTAGTCCAGGAGCAAAAATGTCACTCCTTTGATCTGGCAAGGAGCAGCTGCTGATTTATAGAGTAGGACTTTGTTCTTCCGTTCTATTTTACTTTCTTTCCTAAGGCAGAACCACAAAATCCAGCAGAAAAAAAAAAAGTGCCGTTCTCTGCAACATCAACAAGCTCTGACAACTGCAACAGGGTTTTTCTTGGCCCTAACAAAGCTCTCAGGCATCTCCTTTGACGCTCACCTTTTTTTTTTTCCTTCTTCTTTTTGCAATGCGGTAGTTATTGTTTAATTCAGCTTCTGTAAATGGAATGGACTGTGGCCAGCAAGCCTGGGGCATAAACACACCTGTATGAAAGAAGCCTTATTGTAGCAACCATCTACAACCAACCTGCACATGCACTACCAGTTCGTGAGTTCAGAAGGAATGTTCCATTTTCTCTGACAGTAAATTTTGCCTTAAGATAACAATTTTTTTGTACCCACTGTCCTGTCTTGACCATGAAGCTTGTACACTTTTTCATTGTTATTAAAATGTGAAGGAAAAAAAAATATTTATTTTTCTACCTGTCAACCAGTGGACCTCAGGAAATTGGATCCAAAGAGCCCACTTTAAAAAAACCACAGCCAAAATATATTTATAGAAACACACTACTGAAAGTTTGAGAACTACTGATCCTAAAGATGCCTGTTCTGTTTCAGAGATGGTGATGCTGTTGCAGCCACCTCCAGCTTATACAGATTCTCCTAAAAAAAAAAAACAACATTTTGCAAAACAAGTACTCAGTAAGAAACAGCATTTTATGCAACTAACCAGACTGCGGCACTGCCAGCCCTGAGTCAATGCTCCATTCAGTTCTCTTAGACTCAGAAGGTGCTGAGCAGATTCTGTGAGGTGATCAGTCACTTCATGGGCTGTTAAATTCCTGCCTCACCCATTGGAATAGCAAGGGAGTTTTCCTTTCCTTTCTGATCTGTTTTCAAGTTTATTAGCTAAAACCCCAAACCTATAGGCCACAAGAAAAGGCTGCAGTATAACACTGCTGAGAGGGAGAGGAGTGTCTTGTGTGTTTATGGATGGGGAAGGGAACCACACAGCAAGCTGTGTATTTGACCCTGGTATCTGTCTATACACATGCTGTGTTCACACTTCTTTATACTGTAACTTTAAAAACAGACAAAAAGGATTACAAAAACAAAGACGGGAAGAGGTGAGGGTGGTGGGGGCGACATGACTACAAGATCTTTTGCATGTATGTTAGCTTGTGGAAATAAATAAGAACTATTACAGCCTGGGCCCTAAGGGAGGCAGGAAAATGATGATGTACAGGATAGTATAAAATGATATATTAAAACCCATGCTGTCAGTGGAACAATAGAATATTAAGCAAAAGTCCACAATAATTGGCAGATATTTAGCTGCAGACATCTTTCTCTGGTTGGTGGGAACTAAAGTATACGTGAGAGGAAAGAGAACTAGTCAGGCAATTAGAAGTAATGGGCATAAATATTACACTACGTATAAATACACACCCCTCTCCCATGTTATAGCTCTTATCCAGATACACCTAATCACCTCTCAGGAAGTCATACCTACATGCTGGTATCCTTTGCGTTTTGCTATTTGCACTGGTTACTGGAGATTCTGCTTATGTAAATCTTCTTTTTCTGTGTAGATGCAGAATAATGTTCATTTTTTCCCTTTAATTATTCCAGTACCGGTGGCAAGACTTTATCAGACCAGAGGGTCTTATGGCTTAGTAGCTACAGACAAGTCAACACCACAGACGCCACGAGACCGCAGCCTGCCATGCTGTGGAATACATGCTCCACAGTGACTGAAGGTATTAGCACAAGTGTGGGACAGCTACATTATTTAAGAGTGCTAAAAAAAAGGAGGCAATTATACAGATTTTCCCAGTGTCATACTAGTGAAGCTTTTACTCAGTCTTATCCCATTCTGTGTTCTATCTTTCCCACATGAATCAGGGGGAAATGCTCTAAAAGCATTTTTGAGAGTTCGTTACTGTATGAATTTGTTTCATGTATCCTTGTGTCTTTGTTCCTGTAAGCCAAACTGGTTTGGAATCATGGAATGGAAAAATTAAAGCCTCCGTAGAGCTGTTTCCTCAGCCTATCCGTCCATATCCCAGGCTCCCATACTTTCTGACCAGTGCTTCATCTCCCCCAGGGCTCAGCTCTTGTTCCCCAGCCTACCTTGCTGGCTCACCAGAGATAATTGCAAAGTACAGCTGGCAAGTCAGCGATAAAGCTTGCTGGTGCTCTGCAGGTGTCCTAGATGGCCAGTTATGCTATGATTGAGAACATATATGTGAATGTTACACCATTTCTTTTCTCTCTGCTGTTTTCATACTTCTGAACAAGTTAAGGATGGAAACTGGAAAGGTTTTCTGAAGCACCTGAAAAGTTGAGTTCCCCTGATTTCAGTACTCAGCTGGCTCATGGGCAGGGCAGAGCAGAGCACTGGAGGAGACACTGTGCTCAAGTGTGCCACGTTTCAGTTATTGTTGGCTCCCCAGGTAAGAAGGATATTAATGTATTTGTTGTTTCTTCTGTTAAAGGACAGGTAGCTGGAGAAGTCTCTCTTAATGTTGTCACTGCCACTTAAATATCTCATGTGAAAATTAAATCATACCACAAAAAGAAATTTGAAACTGAGCACATGTTTCCTCAATGAAAACTGGCCAGTTCTGTAATGTGTTCCACTTCCACTATCCCATATTTTGCATACAATTGAGATATCTATTATGAAATTAAATCCAATCTATATAACCTATCTAATATTTATCTTTCTTTATGAGAGCAGTTTGGAAACTCTGTGTGTGATCTCACATAATTTTAATAACTGGTTGCTGATGGATTTCAATATTAACTCTGACTGTTCTGACTGGTAGGGTGTTGAGGCTTAATTTTCAGGAGAATTTCACTAATTGTTCCTGCACTGCGTAGGGGTGAAGGCATCTAAGAATATGTGTATAAACCTGCATTTTAGCCCACAAAACTGGTAATTGCAGGGCCATATCCAACAATGCTGATCACTTCAGCCTTGTCTAGTAAAGCACTCAGATGTGTAAGGAAAATTTTCAAAATTACCGAGTCCTACCTATTACCAAAATCATCATAGGCCCTGTAAAGCTAATCCTAATGCTCAGTGAAATTCTGAGTTACAAGGCAATATCAGCAGAGGAATGTTGATTCTAGTGTGTAAATTGTAGGTGATCTGCTCCCAAGGAAATTTCTCTCTGGTTCCATGTTCCAGAAATCACCAGAAGGTGGACTTACATACCTAACTACATTTTAAAAAAAAAAAAAAAAAAAAAAGGGAAAAAAAAAGAAAAAACCCTCAACACTGAAAATGCCTGAATTACGTAGGCATGTAGTTTTCTACTTTTTAACACCCCATCCCATCATGATTTTTGCTGCTGTCTATATGCATATTCTAACAGTGAGTTACTTTCTGCTGTAATCACGCGCTATCTCTGAGTTAGAGGAAGACACTTATGTCCAGTCAGAATTCCTGAGGATCTTTTTAGTGAGACAGACATCTTAGGACAGATCTGTTCTTATAACAACACAGATAAAGATCTCTTTTCTTTATAGCTGACACCATAATTATTTCACTATTTATCTGGAAAGAAGGAGATCAAGTTTTGCCACCCTATCCTGCTTGATTTGGAACAAAGACTTGAGCATAGGTCCATCACATCCTAAAAGAATATCTGAATCACCCAGGTATTCAGTACAGCAAACAAAGCCCTTTCAGTTCTCATTCTGAAGATGTTCCACCTGAAGTAAGTAATTATACAGTCATAATTAATCAGCAGTTAAATCTCACACCTCTGAAGTTGGAGTCCTAACCAAGAGGCTGTACAGTCAAGCCCTTGTTCTTATTTAATTTTGTTCTACTGACTAGTCGTTACATACACAACAGAACTGGCAGTCAGAACAAAAAAGGCATGATACTGAAGGAGAGTAAAGATGGAGCATTATGTTCAATAGCCCATTGATTGGGAAACTCAACTCACTTGGAACAGTTAAGACATTGATTTAAATCAAGAAGAGAAGACCTGCAAACATATATCCTGTTAAACAACTGAATTTTCTAGCCAATGAGCCATTGAGTATAGCACTCCCTCTACCCCATTTGCCTCTTTTGTGTAAAGCTTGGTATGGCGATGTATGACGAGAGCTTTGGCTGCATTTGGCCCCCGGGGAGATACACTGAGGCAAGGCTGACTGTCACTCTGGAACACGTTCGTGTCTGTTTACCACCATATATGTATTTGTGTTTCTGCTCCTCTGTCCTGGAGGTCCTTTCTACATAAAATAACCACGGGCAGGGCAATATCTCACTTTTTGATACTGCTAGGGTTACAGTTCCAAGTCTCTCAATTATATCCCATTCTAAGCAGTTTTGTGCATGTGTATGCTCATCAATGGAAACAAGTACATGTTTCTTTTTAGAAACTTTTTAGACATCTCAAAACCGGGAAGAAGCTAGATGATAGTGCTGGAAAATTCAGTGATGGCTAAAGATAAAGGTTAGCTTAACTTAAAGATTGCAGTGTTTGTGCTTGAAACCCATATGCAACCCAAATGATATATATATCTGACAGATACATGTATATTCATGAGGAATTATTTTGTAAAATATGCCACAGATATTTTATTGTGGCTTAATTGATTTATAAGCCAATATTATACTTTCATAAGAAGTTCAAGCCAAATTTTAGAACATCTCTAACCAACTTTTGAAAGAAACAGAAAATTTAAGGTCAATAGAAACATTACGTAAAACAACAAAAAAAAGCCTGTAAAAACAGAAAAATATGCCTCAAATTCATAGGCAGCATCTTCAACTGAAGTAGTTCAGCATTGTGCTTGTGTGCATAAGAATTTAAAAATAAATTTGGTCTGAAATTAACCATAAATAGAATAAAAACAGTGTTTTCATTCTAATTCAGTGTCCAAACTGAAGAAAACATAAGTAGATAAATCAGTAGTTAGAAGACGGAAAGTTATTGTTTTTCACTTTGAATTATTAAAATCATCAAAGGCATATACATTCCTAAGAACAATGTACATTTTTAATGTGACTGTGCAAGGCTTGTATTATTTAATATTTTTGAAATCAAGTATGCCTTTATACATCTAAACTTGTGCCCATGTAATACAGAAAAATAAAAGCAATAAATGCAGACACCCATTCAGATGAACTAGTAAAGGAGGGCTAGTTTCCATTTCCTTTTTGTGATTCTTCCCCAGCTGTTACATTCAGTCTTTCCAATGTGACTATATTATCATCCACAAAATTTTTAGCATCATTGCAATCATAAAAGATATACTTTATATCTTTATAAATCACATGAGGCTTAGCAGACCCTAGTAATGCCACATCTGCTTTAATCCTAGTAAATTCTAGCCTAAGACGACATAGCCTGTGGTGTCTCACCTGAGTTCTCAGAGACATTTCAGGAAATGCATCAGCTCTGTGAGTCAGTAAAATAAATACAAACAAATGCAGTGGTCAATAGCCAAAGAAAAATTTAGCACTTTAAATGGATTTTGACAGAAGCCTGAGTTGAAAAATCCAGTTGTATTTTATGTATGTCCTTTAACCACCAATAAATTCTGCTGAGATGAGTGGTCCAATTAGCTGCCTAATTTTGATGCCTGATACATGCGTTCACAGTAAAAAAAAAATCTGCATCTGGAGGACCGGTCTTCCTTTGGTCCAAGAAACTAGCATCTACAAAACAACAAATATGAAAACATCATCATGTGAAATTCCAGATCCTAATTTGAAACAAAAATCTCACCGTTCCAAGTACCTCATTGCTAGGACAAATCTGATGCAAAGATGTGCAGCTAAGATGGGTGCCTACACTTCATTTTCAGGTGTAATAAATACAGGTAAAAAATTAGTAAGTGAAAATTTTTGTAGGCATGTTTTGCATCCAGTCTGAAAACAACCATTTCATCCTTCTGGTGAATTTATCCCAAGTGCTACCTAGATCATGCTCTGGTTTTCCAATATAGCACACTTCTATAATAACTGGCTAAGCATGCCATACAGTATTAATCTTCCTCATGAACTCAGTCCCAAACCAGTTTCCATGGAGAGAAATTAAGAGGTATGTACAGGCAAGGGAGAAAATATATGGCTAGCCAATGATACAGAAAGGCTTTTTAGATAGGAGCTATGGTAGAGGAAAAATTTTTCAACTCAAATTGCAGAACTGAGGGGAGGGCAGCATTAGACAGAGAGCAGAGTAGAGAATATGGGGGTGGGGGGCGGCGGGAAGACATCTATGTTGAAGTAGGTTTTGGCATTGTTTTAAAATTTTGTACAATTTTGAAATTAGTCCGGAAAAAGGTGGTGGAAGGCTGCTGAAGTGCCTAAAGTAGGAGATGATTTTGATGTGTGTGAGAGAAGGAAGCATGAGCATTTGACACATTAGAGGGGGGGGTGAAGAACTGGGACTTAGAGTCCTGAGAGAAGAGGACTGCAATAGCCAAGGTGAGAAGAGATGAAGGCAGAAGCAAAAGAGACATATTGTTGAAGTGGAAAAAAGAAGAGAGGCAGACACTGGAGGTGTGAGAGAAAGAGCAACACTAGGAAATGCATGTGGATTTTAGGCTGTGGGAATAAATGTGTGAGGAGTCCTAGAGGAGCACAGAGGAGAAAAACTTTTATTTAAGAACATCTGAAAGAGTAATGTTGCTCTGGATTCACTGTCAATTTTGTTTGCCAGGTTATAAACCCATCTGTATAAAATGATACTATCTAAAATGCGAACTTCTTTAAAACAATGCTCTGTTTATTGTAATAGTTTGTTAGCCAAGCAATCTCTGCAGTAGCTGCAGCTGCGGCTTGTTCCATCTCATCAGTAATTTAAACTCTCTTACAGTCATTAGTGTGAAGCTTTTCACAGTATTTTAAAACAATAAATATACTTTCCTCCCAGTTCTTGAGTTCTGTTTTGTTTGAATGGACTATGCATCCTTTAACATCTAAATAATTTGCCCTGAGAATCATCACAGCATAGCTACGCTTTGGAACAGAAGATGCAAATATGGTTCTGATAAAACTGTGTTTATTTAAAAAGACCAAACAATGTAGCTTTGAACAGTTCATGATTATCTATAATCAGTACCTTTCTCCATAGTATAGTCCAAAGATCCAAGACCTGAAATGGTGTGCATCTGTGTGAGAGGGTGGCCACTACATCTCATGAGTTGTTTAATCCTCACTATTGAGTGTGGAGCACCGAGCAGGCTTTTACTTATGGATGCTTTAAACAGTGCTTGCCTGCTCTATGACTTTCCAAAAGACCCCAGGATGAGGTTAGCACGATAAAGAGCTTGATTTCTCTAAGCAACAGTCATTCAGTCTGACAGCACGCATTCATTTACTGGAGACTAAACAAAAAATACAAAAAAAAGAAAAAACCAAAAAGACTCAACTGTTGGACTTACTGACTCCTGAAAGGCAGCTACACTGTCATTGCCACCAAGCACATACAACCTGAGCTTGATGTTGGCCTACTTAAAATTACTGTTTGTTAGGAAGTGTTGGCAAAGCAATTTATAAAATGATGGGGTAAAAGTAGGAGAAGCCCCATTAAAAGCTTTTTCTTTTTTTTAAACGAGAATGAACACAGTAGGACTCTTTGAGTTTGATCCACATTACCTTTGTACATTTGTCTTTATTAACATCTATTAACTGATTAGATTTCCCTTAGAAGTAATTGTGCATTGTTAGATAATTGTATTGTTGTGGCTTCTTATCGAGAAAAGGTGTTACATCCAAACACTTTAGATAGATAAAAGCAGATGGATGTATCTGTCTGTCCATTCATCTGTCCACTCAAGAAGCCTTTGGGTATTTTAAAGAATTTAAAGCAGTGGTGCAAGTCATTAAAAAAAAAGAGAGCATTTTTAAGAAGGAAAATACACTTAATTAAATAGAGGTCAAAATTATTTTATTGTCAACATCCACAATATCTGTGATACAGTGATGTTGTGTAACTGTTCCTATGGAATCCTAGTTCTCAGAACCGTAATGAGTTGCTACTAGAAAAAGCAGGAACATATTATTAGTATCCCCACAGAGTTATCTTCTAAATTATTTATACTTGCAACACTTTCACATAATGGCAGTTTTAAACTCAAGCAAACAAAGCAAACCACACAATAAAGAGAGGGGAAGAGAACTGTACAGAAACCCTTTCTGAATGCATGTAGTTAGAAAGGTGAGTCAAACAAACTAATCAGATTTTGTTTCCTGCTCAAATCCTCATGAGGTTTGCAATAGACAGCATCAAAGCTTTTTGGGGTTGTGTCACCTTGATAAAGGATTGAACAGCACTGCATCTGTTTTATCTCTCACATCTAAAATGTGAAGGAATGCAACTTTATTTGTCTGGTGCAAGTTTGCTTATTGTCTTTGAAATTCCACAGCGGACCCTGCACAAAAAGCTGAGCTATCAGAAGGGTGCAAATAACACCAGAGCCTTGTGTTACGCTTATGTTCATCCCCTAGGCTATGGCGCTAGGTTTGCACAGGAGTTGGGGGGGCAGTAGGGAGGATTGTTGTTTTTATACAAACTTAGCATTGTGAATTACTGATTCTGCTTTCTGCACTTGCTTTACGAATGCACAGTGTAATGATTAACACTTTAGGAGTCAACACTTTTCAGAAGAATTGAGATGGGATGCCTTTAAATAAAAACAAAGAAGCCAAACCCAAGTCTGCTCAGTGCAGAGACAATTTGGGTGAAATTGAAGAGAAAATAGCTCGGAGTGAAGGCTCTAATGGTCTCCTTTGGTCTTAAACTGTTAACATTTGTGAACATATGAAGACCATCCATTAACCAGTCTATGAAGTTTTGTCTTAACCATCAAAACAAATTCCTGCTGAAATCACTGTCTTACTAACTTACTGAGCAGCTAAATTTGGTTAGTTTAAAAACAAATTTCTACCCCCCAAAAAGGAAGAAAAAACATACAGGGTTTTTTTCCCCCTGTAAAAGGAGTATGTAACTACATAGTCTCAGCTTTTGTCAGTCACAATACAAACAGGTTTTAAAAGTATCAAGTTATTCTGAGTGCCTCTTTTTCTGGGCATTTGGATTAAGGTACCCAAAAGAAACACACAATGAAAATGGTGGCCTCATTTTAAACAAAATGACCCTTACATGTACTAAAAACCTTATTTGCCTTATGCTACTTCAGATGCACACTAGCACCCTCATTGATTACTCATAGTTTAAAATTGGAGTAACTGAGTAGTGGATCAGGTCCTATAGTCAGACATATGTTTTCCACTAGATAATGGCTACTTATATATTTATGAATTTTAAAATGCTTTTCAATTTAACTATCATTGTTACTATGTGCAGGAAGTAAAGAAGTAAATTGCAACCAAGCTTTCAGGGGTTTATTCCCTCATGAAGCACTTGTATTGCTAGTGTCAGGGGAGGGCAACAGTATAGTGCCCTCTACATAATAAATGACACTGTTGAATATTCTTAAAGTAATGTCTGTGTGTGGGTGGTTTTAGGGACAGAGCTATTATCTGTTGGGTTTTACATTCCTAAATACTATGCCATCATTTCTTTAACCCAGCTTCATGGAAAGTTTCAAGGATATTTAAAATAATTGGTGCTCAGATCTGTTTTGTCCTGATTACTCACAGAAACAACAAGTACTCGCAGGGCAATAAACAGCTTTCAGGCAAATGCGTAACTCCGATGTCAATTGGAGTTATGTGCAGAGACTCAGAGCAGAAATAGTATATAGCTCTCCATTCCTGAACATGACAGTCATAATAAACCTTAACCTCGACATTCCCTGCTTTCCTCAACCACAGCTAAAAATGCTACACACAGTTATACCATCTAACGAACCAGACATTAAAAGGAAACCACAGATCTATACCAATAGATTATCAGGAAGAGAAGTGTGAATACATGCTCACTGTAATATCATCGTAGGTACGAAGAGGAAAGACCTAATACATCATCATCGTCATCCTTCTGCAAGAGTAGGGGATAATCTACCAATGGAGGTCCTACCAGCTACTAAAATAATAGCTTGTAAACTGGATAGTGCAAACATACAATGCAAAATCCTAGGGGACAGAAACTCAGGATCACCATGGTGAACCTGGAAACAGAACGATGGATACTTATTTTACTCTTCTTTGGTGGCAATACAAAGGAAGGACAGATTATGAATTGAAGTAGGGGTTTGGGTTTGAGTGAATTGTGTCTGCTTTCTGAATCTGACACATACTCTCTTTATTAACATTTATAAACCAATTAACTGTAGATGGTGAGTCTGATTGTGAAAAGAAGTGAGAAGGTAAGACTTGCTCTTTCAGAAGCAAGTAAGTAAAGAAAGAGTAGGAGTGAGTGGAGTTTAGAACTGACTCCTTTTCCACCCACACCTCCTTCAAGCCAGAGGAAGAACCAGCATTGAAATGGTAGAGCCTATTGCATATAGCGGTCAGTAATGAATACATATCACTGTAATGAGCAAGGAAAAGTAGGAAACTCTGCGTTTGCTATGCCTCAGAGACATATTCCATGCTCTTCCTACAGTTTTACTAATAATCAAGCCCTTAGTCTACCTGACGCTCAGTTTCCTATTAGCTTATGATATTAATAATTATTTCTTCCCCATCTCACCTCTCATTTTCCTTATGTTGTCATGATACATTTTCTATTGTTTATGAGAGAATTTGACAATGAAGGGCACAAAAATATCTACATAATAATATATCCATGCCTCTACACTGCACAGGATTTACCTTCCTCTGATTGAAATTCTGATGACGGCTGAGGGCCTGATTGCGCTGGCTACAATTACTAGAGTCTGGTTTACAATTTGTTCTGCAACTGTTATTCACATGTAACTTTTCAGAAGTCTTTCTAAGATTATTTTTTTTTATGTGGGATAATTAGCCCGATATTTAAGAATTCTAATCTCATATAAATGCTCAATCAAAACACGTATTTTCCTGTGAGCTAAAAATGCCTGGATTTCAATTTTGATTCTCAAAAGAATGTTATTGTTCCTGCAGGACGTGCAGTGGAACATAAAAGAGCATTTTACCTCACCATTTGAATTGGATGAATTTTTTTCTTCTCTTTTTTTCTTTATTTTTGAGTGTTTAATTGATTATTGTTGTTTAGGGTTTTTTTTTTCTTATCATCTTTATCTTCTTCTCCTGTAAGGGTGGATTTACTGCTTTTAGAAAATCTACAAAAAGAATGTTGTCTTCATCCTGTGCTTTTAATTTCATATGTTTAATTCCTAAACAAAAAATAGACGTTTTCAATTTCAGGACCCATTCAGTTAGCACTCTCTCTTAATCGGCTACCAAAGAGGATGCCAGTTAGAATAATTCTGACTATGTGGTGTGTATTCCAAGAGCCACCAATTCACCTTTCACAAGCCACAAAACAGATGTTGGTAATTGACTTTTGGCAAGTACTGATATGAAATGGACTAGAATTCAGGGCTGAAATTGCAAATGTTTTCATATATCCTTATGCATAAGATGAACATGTACCAAAGGGGTAGACCCACAAATTGCTATGTCCTCATGACTCTGTAGGTTAATGCCTCCCTCACAACAGGGGAGGAAAGAGAAAGAATTAAAAAAATCCCAGTAAAGAGTATCTTACCTCTGCTGGCAGCAAGAAGAAATCCAACCCAGCAATCAGAAAGAAGAGAAAAAATTAACCACGGACACCACATACAGATAAACGAGGAATTTACTGTACTTTTACTGTGTACACAGAAATGTGGGACACCTGAAGTGTTTGGTTGTTTTTTAAATACGTTTTTGGGCAAACCTACATTTTGTGTTGAGGAAGCACAACTTAAACCAGAGCACGGGAAAATGTGGTATCATTACTATCATGTTTGAATAGGAGTTACTACAGCCCCTGGTTTAAAACAAGAGAAGAATGTTGATGTAGACTTCAGAAACTGTGGCAGCAGGCAAAACTATTTTTATCTGCTTATGATCAGGAAATATGTAAGTTTCTATGCATTTTGGTTCACTTCAGCTCTATTTAGTTTTAGTTCTATTTTCATGGATTTTTTAAAAATACATTTCCTATTAAGTAAATAAACTTGAAATTCTTCCTAACAGGTGGCTCATTTGAAAACAGATCCCGTCAGCTGTCTTATGAAAGTGAAGAGCATGGAGGGGAATAGCAAAGCCATCCACTTTGGCTTCCAGTAAAAGAAGTAACCTGCTAGAGGCCAACAAAAAAAAGTGGAAGCAGTGGAAATGTCAGCATCCAGCAGTTTTCAGGGACCTAGTTCAAGGCCCATCACAGGAATAGTAAATCTGGTTTTCCCTGGTTTTGCAGTTTCTTGACATCTACAGAGTTTCTCTTTATTTACTTTGCGACAAGCAGGAGAGTCATCAGACCAATATCTCCCAAAATCTCCCAATATCATATTTTAAAGGAGATAAACTATAGGCCCTCATTACTGGGCTCTAGAGGAAAGATATAAGTAGTAAACACAATGCATCCATTTTCCTTTTCCTTTAAAAAAACACCTGTTTTATGTATTTGAAGATTATAAGTAAGCAAGCTGTTTAAAATAATCATTATTTGATTGCCATGTCATTTTCTTAACCTGCAGATTCATTGCAGAAGTGAAGCATGTATGCCAGAGCACCTTCTGTTTTATTTGACGCTGGTGTTATTTACTTGTTTTACAGTGCATGAAGACAAGAATCTTGGTGCCCATTTCTGACCATGCCAATGTAAGCAGAGTACTGTGATTCCACTGATACAATTCATGTTTCATGTAGCTTGCATCCCCTTAACTGACTGTTTCTTGGAAGTAAGTTGCTGGGCAAAGTCAGGGTCAGAGTGGACTATTCGGGACCAAGCATCAAGAAAACATGGGTAGGGGTATTGCTGGAGGAGAATGTGGGAGTAATTCCCCTCTGTATTGTCTCCATGGTGGTATATCCTGCATTACTACTGTACTATAGTGCATTTAAATTAGTAAAGTCACCAAATACACTGGAGACAACTCATATGCCCCGAATTAACTGGAGTATATAGTCCCAAAGTGTGGCCCTGAGGTCAATGTAAAATACCTATATCAGGTACATGTGTCGTAAATTGACTTACAGATGCCCCTGTGAGTTCACATGCTGGTGAAGAGTATTGAGGACTGTCACACCTCTGAGGTGTTACAGGTGTTACTGCAGGTATCTGCAGCCATCTGCTATTCTCCACATGTCATGACACATGAGGAAAGGAAGAGATGAACAGGAATTGCTACAGTCCTTCACCTTGGCAGCAAGGGTCCTTTCCTTCCCAGTTTGCAGGAGACTGCCATTATCTCTATGTATTGTCCTGCAAGTGCTGTTTGAGTAGCTTATTACAAGTGCTATTTGAGGACTGATTTAAAATTCAGAACTGAAATCTGTGGAAGAACTCCAATGCACTTCAACAGGCTTTGAAACAGAAACATGGACAATCAGAAGGAGACACTAAAGCAATGAAACTGCTTTGAAAAGGTGATCTTAATCTGCCAGCCCCCAACCACCGCCTCACATTACCTACATAGTGCCCCAGTGTGACTTTCTGAGAATGAAGCAGCAAAGCGTATTTATATTTAGGAGAAGAAGGTGGGATTTTTTATGTTTTTTATGTAATTTTTATGCTTTTCTACCTAACATTTTAATGCTATTTGTATGTAATTTTGTCTTGCTCTATAATATATTGTCATATAAACAAAAAATATATTAGTATGAGATTCCAAAAAATACCAGCTTACCTTTATTACTTTGCTGTCTAATTACTTAATGTTTTAACACCTCTGTG
The DNA here is from genome assembly GCF_017639655.2 of Falco naumanni. Taxonomy (NCBI): domain Eukaryota; kingdom Metazoa; phylum Chordata; class Aves; order Falconiformes; family Falconidae; genus Falco; species Falco naumanni. The sequence continues at coordinate 56,003,744 of NC_054060.1, read as the reverse complement.
GAAGCACAGAGCTCCATCTCAGACAGTCTAGTAACTGTACACTGTTCAAAAGGTGAATCCACTTGCTTACCTCACTGCTAATACTTATTGTCAGAAAGGCTGTGCAGACTGTTATAACCCTGTCAGGTGATTGAATAATTTAGGGGACAGATTTCCAAAGCTATCCATGTACCTAAACTAGACATGTGCTTTGTGGTATTTATAAAAGCCATTTGAAATTGACCCACTATTACATGGATGCTGTCTGCAGTGAGCTTTGCGTCTCATCTGGAGCTTCTAGAAGCTGCTGTATTATCACTAGTAAGCCTACAAATTAGATGTGCTGGACTAGATCTCAGAAAAAGGAAAACCAGAAATTTCTGAGTAGAGTTGTAGGAAATATTTGCAGTGAGCATAATCATATAAGACTAATACAACACTAGGTTTCAGCAGAAAAAATAAACCTCAGCCCAGGTTCACAGAGTGATTCTGGACTCGTCTTTAATTTTGCATTACCATCATGTCACATTTCAAACCCAAAGGAAATATTATAGCCAAACTGATGCTCAAACCACAGCACTGCTTCTGGGTTTGTATCTATTTTTTTGAGAGAAATAAAACTTTACATTTAAGTGGGAGTTTTGACATGTAAAAATAAACATTAAGTCCTGTGGCTGGGGAATAAAGCTCCTCCTCAGAACTGCTTTTATGCAAACATGACCCTCCAGAACCTCCATGTGCCAAAGACTGTTGAGACTTGCTCTCCCTGATTTAGCAGTTTACTTAAGTGTGTGCCTGTCTATAAGCACATGGATAACTTCATTAACATGACTGAGAGTTAGGCAGGTGCTGTGACAGCCTAATGGAGTTAGACCTCATCTGAAGAAAGGGTCCTGAGAGTGTTTGTTCTCGAACAAGTCAGCCAACAGTCATCTAGGGGGTTTTTTTACTGATCAAACTGTTTTGTCTTTTGTATCGGTGGCCTTTGATTAAACTTAGCAATGGGATACTCAGCAAGACTGAAAATTTTTGGTTTTAAATATAATTATTTTAGCTTATTATAATTAAGACCAGAGACATTCATCATGAATTTTATAAAATAGTGTTAAACCATCGATTCACCTCAACAAAAACACCCAAGGTATCTGTGAGGAAAATGACATCTACTTTTCATCCAGAAAGAGATTAAAGTCTGAGAAATGAGGGATCAGAAATAAAACCGAATGTACAAGAAGCAACTGAGAAGAGGCCTTATCTGGAACTGAGCAACTGGCTTTTTCCTGAGTTTACTCCCCAGATCTGAGTCCTGAGACCTTCAAGGGATCAGCACAACCCATCTTTCCCTCCAGAAAGTGATATTGTTCTTCTGTGCAGAAATGAACTCTGAACTCCTGTGCCTTCATTTCTCTCCCTCTTTTATATCTCCCTTTGAGTAAACTACCGGGCTTTAGTAGGCACTGAAAAGGTAAAATTGGGAGAAAGAAAGACTTGGTGGAAAATACAAATAGAGCAGTCTTGCTTCATTCAAGACCTTCATGGCCAAGAAGGCCAGTGGGACCCCGGGGGGCATTAGGGGCAGTGTGGCCAGCAGGTCGAGGGAGGTGATCCTGCCCCTCTGCTCTGCCCTGGGGAGGCCACATCTGGAGTGCTGGGCCCAGTGCTGGGCTCCCAGTTCAAGAGGGACAGGGAACTGCTGGGGAGGGTCCAGTGGAGGCTACGAAGATGCTGAGGGGACTGGAGCATCCCCCTGATGAGGGAAGGCTGGGAGAGCTGGGCCTGTGTAGCCTGGAGAAGAGAAGACTGAGAGGGGATCTTATCGATGGCTACAAATATCTTATGGACAGGTGTCAAAAGGACGAGGCCAGGCTCTTTTCGGTGGTGCCCAGTGACAGGACAAGGGGCAACGGGCACAAACTGTCACACAGAAACTTCCTTCTGAATGTGAGGAAAAACTTCTTTACTTTGAGGTGACAGAGCCCTGGGACAGGCTGGCCAGAGAGGCTGTGGGGTCTCCTGCTCTGAGGACATTCAAAACCCTCCTGGACATGACTCTGTGCAACCTGCTGTAGGTGACCCTGCTTTAGCAGGGGCTTGGACTAGATGATCTCCAGAGGTCCCTTCCAACCCTGACCAGTCTGTGATTCCTTTTGAAAACAAGTGTGCTTGTCTCAGTTTTTCTGTCTTTCTGTTTCTGTCCTCTGCTAATAACTTCTGAAACCAGTTGCAGATTTCCACTGAATTTCATAGAGTAGATCTTGGATAGGCTACCAAATAATGTAAAAAAATGTGAATCTGTGAGTGTGTGAAAGGGTTAAGGAAGTTCCATATGGTTGTAAAGTTAATAGCAAAATCCCAATTTCTTTTTGAATATATAAAACAGAAATATTCCCAGTGTCTTCCAAAGCACTTACTGGCTGGCTTACAGGACACTGTGCCCGTCAACAAAAAAATTATGCATTTTTGAAGTTCAGTGTTGTTTTTAATATGGTTTTCCCTCCATCATATTCTTCTTACACAGAAAAAATAGTCTTTATTAAACTTGCAGGCTTACAAATGAACAAGGCCAGACAATGTAAAGAGCTGCAGAAACTTTTGAGGGGTTGATTTATGTTGAAACAAGCAAGTGAAACACAGCGTATTTTATGTTGTCTGATAAAACATGGTGTTTAAAAAATCCTTCAAGATGCAACATTTTGAAAACTACAATGAAAAATCAATTTCTGATAAGGCTTGCTTCAGTGATAGTCTTGGCCAATAAGATATTTCTACTCTGCAAGTGCAATATGGAATTTTGAATTGAGAAACTCTGTGGACTGTGTTTTACATCAGTCATTGAATTTAGGTAAGGAATACAGAAGAAAAAGAAATAAATTACAGAGCCAGTAGAAAGCAAAGAATGATTGCAATCTATTTAAGGCACCAAGCACATTTAGACTATAATTTTCCTGATTCTACATAATCTCTTTCTGCTTCCATTGGTAGTTTTTAAGATGAAACATAGAATTTTCTTGTTTCTGCCATCATTAAATTAACCCATACTCAGCAGAAGGTTAACATCAATCTCTTATGTTTTTATTTGTTTTAAGTGGTTAAAAATAAAAGCACATAAAAGTACAATCGAAATCTTCAAATTTCTCCCAGTGCTCAGTTTCACCTGGAAATTGCTCTTTTATCATTGGTAACATTGAACTAATGAGCTCACTGTTCCAATTTTATCCTCCAAATAACAAAAAGGAAGACAGCTGAGTTTTCAGACAGCTGTAGAAAGGTCTATCATTCTGGATTATTCACTTTTGTGTACTAGTCACTAGACATGACTGCCTCTTTGAAAATTCTGACTTGGGAATGTTTTTGCCAAGCCAGCATTCCTGATTCTTCATTGACCCACATCCTTGGATACATACACCACTTAATACAAAAGGAGTGTAAAATACTCTTAGTATACTACTTGTTTAATAGGTATAGTGGGCTTTTGTGTGCATTGAGTGGGGAGGTGATCGCACAAGGTGCAGAACATTCACAAATCAGCTTTAGTCACATCTTTCTGAGCAGAAAGATTTTACTAGAGCATATGTCCTTTAGGGATCTTCTTTAAGCACTTCTGTTCTTCATCTGCACTTATTTTTGATGCTAAGTGGTAGGAAAAGCTAATTCTACCTTTACTTTTCAGATTTTCACTTGATGTAAATCACTTTGGTTTAGTTATGCTGATTATTTTTATAACATTAATTTTTGCTATTTGGAAATGTGTCTAAGTGTCCTGGAAAGCACCTATTATAGCACTACATTCCCAGGGTACCTCGGTTTGAGCACCTGAGTGGCAGTAGGGAACTGAGGCTACAAAAAAGGCTGTTTTGGTGCACTTGTTGCCAAATGGAAAGGGGACAACTTCTTAAGAGTATGTTGACATTGTGCTCCCTCACACTTCATCCCAGCCAACAGTATCAGCCAGCTAACAGTTTAGAGCACAAAGCTACCAGATTCCCTTATTATATGACATTTCTCTAACCAGCTGCACACCTTGAATTCACGCAGTCCAGTGGAAGCAGCTTTTGAAACTTTTGAAAGTCCACATGCTGTAGCAGGCTTGAACTTCAAATCACCTTATTGTGAACTCTCCAGGGAAATGAAGTTCAGTGCAATAAACATAAGCATTGCTACCTCACAGCAGCTTGTGGTAAGACCAGTAGCAGTGATCAGCTAAAAATGTTTAAATTGTGCAGACCCACTTACTTTGCTGTGTTTATGGCAGGGATTAATTTGGCCAGTAAGTTCGGATTGTATCTGGATTTAAAAAAATTAGTAGATCTATGTTGGTTTAGAGCTGGGGCCTTAGGTTTGGGCTGAACTGTCCTATTCTAGCTCAGAAATGTAAGCAACTAAAGCAATTAATGCTGTAACTATTTTAACAGCCACAAGAGTCTGGTAAAGGTATGGTATTTTCACACCACTTTTCAAATCATCTGGCTTTCCCTACAGTTTACAAAATTACAATCGACCTGACTTCTTCTAAAATATAAGCAGGGTTGATGGGTATTATTATTTTTTGGTTTTACCAATCTGATGGATCTTGGATCTTTTCGAAAAGAAAAGCCTAAGTGGTACATAGAATTACAGTTCTTAAATAAGAAATAATACTGCATAAGCCTCTCTTCCTATGTGTTTTCCTTAGAAGTCTGTGGGAGAAGAGGAAAATGCAAGAATTGAATGAAACATAAGCAGCAAGTAAACCTTTCTATCCTCTTCAATTACACAAAAATAGGAAGGGAGCATCATTTTCAAAGGAACAAATGTTACACAAGACATGCCCTTTAAATCCTTTTTAAGGCTCTGTGACCTGTAAAACTATCTGCAATATCAGCAACAGAAAGCCTTCCACAGAACAAATGCTTATGTTTTATGTGTACTGTATTTGCTAATCATTAGTTCATAAGCAAGAGCAGATATACAGTGTGCTATAAATAATGGCGGGAATGTAAAAGTGAATTGATCTGTCTGGCTATCTAGTAATACTGCTGGCAGAGAACCAGTTTTGAATGGCTGCCAACTACCATAGACCCAGCCAGGGATTTGTCTAGGGGTCTTGCCCTGTCAGGCAGAAAACAGTCTTAAGCTGAGCTCCCAGAACTGTGAGCACCGCCTACTGCTCAGCAGCGAGCATTTCCTGCAGCGTCCCCTTCACCCACTTAGCTAAATAGCAGAAAACATGCACAAGTTACCAAGCTATGAAACCAAGCATCTAAAAATATTAATCAGTGGATAGAGAGGTCAGCGTGCTTGTGAACTGAAGTGAAATACATTGTTCAAATTGACTAGGCACACAGAGAGTGAGAAACTGGGAGTGAGATCCACATGGGCACACAGACACGCGCAAATACGCTAAATTTATTCTTTCGCTGGAGCCCTCAAAACATTTCACAAACGTACAGTAGTCACTGCGCTGAAATCCTCATGGGTGGGGTAGCAAACAGCCAAAAGAACGGAAGCATTTATAGTGATCTAGATATTTTTAAGAGGATAATTATGCTAAATAATGTGATTGTAATAGAAACAAATGGGGTGGGGCTTTATTACAGGAAAGAAAGGAGGTGGCTCACAAGCAAGTCCTGACAGCAAAACTATTTCCCCATCTCTAGTGCAAATGGAGCAAAATGGTGGGCTAATTTTCCCCTCTTCCTTTAAGTCAGTCATGCTGATCCACTTATTGCATTGCTTGAACTAGTTTTCCCTGTGTATAAACATGGAAAGACAGCTCAGGCAGCAAACTCACCTCGGGATGCCTTGCAGGGATTCAGTAATGTGCCTGCTTGGCACTGTTTCTTGTATCCCTCAAGGCTGTCTCCCAATCTCTTTGTAAGATCAGCCCTGGCTCAAAAAAAAAAAAAAAAAAAAAAAAAAAAAGAAGAAGAAGAAAAAAAAAGTCCCATCAAATGATGCAGTTCAGCTTCATGTAATCTATCTTTGCTAGGTGATTCTGAATCACTGTTTAGTACAGAATCAGGGTGCGTCCGTGCATGTGTGTGTATGCGCGCATGTGTGCAGGCAGACTGATTATGTCTGTTCAGTATTTCTGTTCCTATATAAACCTATATATTATCTTTGCTCATAAAGAGAGGGCAAGTTGCTAATTAAGTACTGGTAAGTTGAATTTCTTCAAAGCAAAGCTTACAGATCAGAGACCACAGGACTGGGGCTGCTGCTTTGGTTTTTGAATTTGGCATTGCTTTATTGAATTTTATAAATACCAACTAAATTCAAACAAAACTGATTTAGATTTCACCTCATCACTTAAAATATATTTTGTAGAGTACAGCCTGTGCAGTAATCCTCTGCTATACTTTAATTTGGTTTTAATTTTATAGGCCCTGTTTTAACTGCATATTTCCAGACCTTTATTTCTCTCACAGCTCTTAGCAAAATGGTAGCTCATAAACACAAGCTCTGCTGTATAGACTTTGCATTTCATCCCAAAGTATTTCCTTTTTTATAGCCGTGGTCTTTCCATCTTAGTGCTCTGAGCTTGGGTCACAAATCTCACTGCTATTCCAGTGTGTGACATCTTCGCTCGTTTGCCGCTGCTCATTAACAAACAATACTGCTGTGAAATTGGTTTAATGACAAAGTAATAAAATTGCTATTCTGCTCACAGATTGCCTGAGGCACTTTGAGCTCCTACAAGGCTTACTGTGGGTGCCAAGATACATTAAGCTGCTTATTCGTAAAAACTGCATCATCCGTTTTTTTCACAGGTTTTTTCCTTTCCCTATCTAGCCCCTGCTTCTTTTTATCTTCAAATAAAAAGATATATTTGCTTATGTTCTTCCATGCTGTCAAGTTTTTACTTTCATGCATATTTCTGGAAAATGAAAGTGTATTTCATTTCATTTTTCTTTTTAAAAGGTCACTCTGTCCCTATTGCAAGGTTGTTCCTGGACTCCAAACCCTCTGCAACGTAACATTAAGGGAGACTTATTTTAATATACCATATTATGTAATTGGCATACTGGATAGAGTTAGTCCTATTTTAGGCATAGCTGGATAAGAGAACTATTTATAGAATAAGTTTCCTTTTTTAAAAGACTGATTTGTGCAATGCAACTATTTTCTGTCATGATTTTAAAGCTAAAGCATTTTTGCTGGATTTTGTTTTAAACATGAAAATAATTATATCATACCTGGTTACTTTTCATACCCAAATTCTACAAATAATAAACTATGGCAGAGTAATGACAACCAAAAAGCTTTAGGAGGCATGTGGTTTTCATAATGAACTGCATGTTTTAGAAAGTATTCTTGGTTGTTGTTTTTTTTGTGTGTGTGTCATTTGTGTGAGGCCCATACAGACCCAGAGATTTACTGCAGGCAGACAATAGTGAAACAACCCAGTTGCTCTTTGACAGGTGGACAGGTCCTGGTAATTATAGCCAGACATCTTAACACCACCAAAATGGTGTAAACAAACACACAGCCCTAATCGATATTACCTTCTTTCACATTTTAAACAAACATGCTAAACGTTTATATTTATCCATTTTCATTCAAGGAATGATTGTAATCTCTAAATGCTTCACTGCACTTACGCCTGTACATCCACGCACACCTTTAGAAATTACTTTTTAGAAGGGGGGGAAATACCCTATTTCTTATTTCCACCTCTACAACAAGTAATTTGACCTGCTGAATAGCTTAGGAAATGCTGTTTGGGTACCTCTGATGGTTAGCTAACAGTGGAAAAACTGGTTCAGAAACAATAAGACCTGGTCTGAACATGAATCTCACACACACACCCTGCTGCCCCCCTCCTCCGCTTCAAACCTCAGCCTGATCCTCCTTTCAAATATCTTGTGCTTCAGGGCTTCCCCAGGTCAGATTCATTGCAGAATGTGTCTGACCTGAGGAAGCCTCAGAGCATGAGATTTGAATGTAGCAGGCTGATGCAAGCCCAGGAGAGGCTCCCAGACTAGCTAGCACCCCTCAGTGGGATTATCCAAGGTAGGAAGGCCTACTGGAGGTCAGAAAAGGATTTAAAAACACACAGAGGGAAGTGAGGGATAATGGGAGTCACTACGGCTGAGTTGGGCTGCCGATTCTGCTCAGAGGTGGTCACGAATTAGGTTGGTAGATCTGGGAGGAAAAGGGAAATAAAATGAAGGGAAGAGGAAACTGTGAGTCTGAGAGGAAAAGGATAAGCTGATGTTTAAGACAATTTAACTGGCTGCTAAGAGGTAGATTGGACCTCCAGAAGTGTGGGAATGGAAAAGCTGAGAAAGGCTGGCAGTTATCCTCTTGTTTGCGTGGTTAAGGAGGAGCTAACGATGAGGTTAAAAAACACGTATAGCAGAAGGTTCAAATTAGAAGCAGATCCTTTTGGTACCTTCTAAAAGTGTTTCCCAATTTTCTGCTTCCCTAAGGGCCGTTTCAGCGTCCACTAGGAAGAGTGCAGAAAGAAGCGAAAGCTGATTATGACCCCGTGATCTTTCTGTCAGGTCTTTTTTTCTACTCACCAGGTTTAAAACTTCCTACGGCCTGTTCTAAACTCTACTATCTGATCTTTGCTACCAACAAGTCACCCACAAACTATGTGTAGCCAGAACATGTGGGTGTGGGCACATTGGAATGAGTCTTGGATTCACTGACTCTGCACTTACAGGGGATTTCCCCACTCCAAAGGAAACTCGAGCTGCTGGTTCACGCTCCTTTTGTGTTGCTGGAAAGTTGCAGAGGTGCTCATCATCTTGGTCACGGAAATCAGTGGGAGCTAAGCCCTAAGCAGGAGTTAGGAGCACACACGTGGAGATCAGAGCTTTGGTATTCAAACCAGGAGAAAACCTGCAATGCATCTACTGGAAATACTAATACAAGATTAATTAAGCTTCTGCTTAATTCTTCTACTAGGCAGATTTGGGCTGATCTACTGTTCAAAGGGAAAATATTCAACTATCTATTATCCTAATGTCTACCGGAGATCCCAGAAGTGTGTGTCAGGCCCCAAGGATACTATTCAGAGGCTTCTGAATTACTTTCTTTTCCTGTCTGCAAAGTATACACTCATAACTCGCCTATTTTTCTATTCGCATTTTTATGGATCAAATTTAGGCCCAAAGTTTGTGCAGTAGAAAGCATAAGCATATCTTTTCTTGGACCCCTGTGTAGAGCACAAGCGCAATCTGAGAAAAGAATTTGGCCCATATGAAGGGATTGTCAGGTTTTAAAGATGTGGTAATTACAAGCACACAAGGAAGCCATGAAAGTCTGGATGAAAAATTCAAATGAGCCAGCAAAGACACAAATTTGGCTTTGAACTAGGAAAGCTCTTGCTTTGATCCTGATCCTTTTGGGCTGCAACCACAAGTACTGACAACAAGCCACATGTGTATAGGAGTTGATGGGGCTGACTGAGAGGTGTGTCCACTGCCTGCTCTTGCTACCCTGCATTCTTACATCTGGTGGATATTTTGATATTTGATATTTTTCATTTTATTTGCAACCAGTGGCTTACGGGATTGTGAGCACTGAGGGCTGCAAAACTGAAAGGTTATGGGATAAGAGAAAGATGGTGAATACAGCGACACGGAAATTTTGAAAGGAAAATTACTGAGTCTGGGAACTATTCTATAGCAAGTATCTCAATCCTCCTTATCTCTTTCTTTCCCCAAATGGATAACAAAATGCCTCTGGCCTTCCATAGGTTCTCAGGTTTAGTATATCTGTGCTTTTCCAGACTGACTCAACACACCTCAATTTGCTGTTTTAGAACAGTACCTAAGAATTTTCTGTACACTTGTTTTGAATAGTTTCCTAGCTGTTTGTAAAGCGACAAATGAAGGAATTTATTTATTTATGAATCATTAGTGTAGTACTCCTGTGGCAGATAACCTGGGACAGATTTTCTGGTGCAAAATTGCTAGAAAGTGTGCTTTTATTAAAACAGTCTGGCCAGAAAAATTGTCTGACCATGGAAGAATGCCCCAGTGTAACTATAACTTTGGTAGGATAGAGGTGGGATGGTGCGTGCTTGTAACAGCTATGTGTGACGGCAAGGGAAGGTACTGCTACAGAAGAGCACTAGCTGGGAAGACCACTGCAGCCAGACAGTCTGGTGTGACCGAGGCACAATGAGACTTGTCCTGGTTTATCTTTGCAAAGGTTCACAGCCCCCAAGGTCTGATACCTACAGCTGAATTGAAACCCAAACCCAGGAAAAATGACCAGTTTGAAATCAGATACGGTGTAAAAAAAGCTCAACTTACCAGATGTACTTTTTGCAAATTGTTTTCAAGTGTGAGGATCTAGACACATCCAAAATGTTCTTTTTGAAGCCCCATTCATTCACTATATCACACAGGATGAGGGGAATAGATGCTGTCTTTATACGTGGCTGGTGTAACCTGCACCAGGCCAGGCCAGTTCCACAAGACACTGTGCCCCCAGACTCCCCCCTGAAGCACAGCTCCCCCCCCTGCTTTCCCCCCACTCTAAGGGAGCAGCAATTTACTGGTAGCCCACACTAGCTGCAGATTATTCCAACATCTTCACTCCTCCCCCAAATCCGTTCATACCAGCTTGTATTTTGAGAGTACAGGGGAAGAACCTCCTCAAGAGATAACACATTGAAAATAAATGTTAGCTTCTATAAAAGGTACAAGCTTAAGTATGTCATGCCCACTGCATTTATTTAAGGATACAAGTTCCTTCAAGCAAAATGTCAATATTTTATTTCCCTCAAACTCTGAAATTGTGTTACTTTAGTAGAGGATTAGATCAACTCTCTGGTTTTATTTGCTAATTGCAATAAACCTTCTCAAAGGAATATAATTTGAAAGTTGTTTTAAATGCAGATGGCACTAGATGTAAGTCTACAGAGTAAACCAGAAAAATGTTTGCTAATGGTTACTAGATTTACTTGCCCAAACTCCCCAAGTGTTATGTTTTATGAAGGACTGTGTCGCTCGGTTATACTTGCACCATGACAATGATAACTAGCATGGTGCCACGGAAACCGGAAAAATGCATTTAGGGTTGGGCCTATGCATCAGAGAACAGAATCAATCTTCCTAATTAACTGCAAATTAGCAATCCCAAAATGAGTGGGATCAACCTGTCTTCACTGGCCAAGAATCATGTTAAGTATATAGCTTCCTCTAAGTGCCTCTAAATTACATTTACGCCTGTATAAAGTAACATTCTTTTAATCTAATGCTGCATTAGTGTCACTGGTCTTAAAGTTATTGCACTGTTCTAAATTTCAGCAGATAGGTAGACAGATAGAAAGATAAACAAATTAATAGACAGTTATGGAGATAGCCTGATATTTTGTTATTCAGGGCTCAGAGTAGCTCATAAATCACACTGAAGCCACAAACAAGGTACTAATTAGCATAAGTCTCAGGAAAGAAAAGTTTCTGTTGAAAGGCGAAATTCTTTAAGGCCACTGAGCAGTAGCTATTAATAAAGACAAAAATAGTAAATGCAGAATGGAAGATAAAATGCAAAAATGGGATACAGTAGATATTTGATTAATTCCATCCCTAATGATCAAAAATTGCCAAATAATGTTAGGCTAAAACTAACACTACTGATACACTGTTTTTACTCTTTAGGGTGTATGATCAAAAAGATCTTGGGTATTGTGAGAGTACAAAGGACTGACCTTGGGTGAATTAGCTTAATTAGTTAATGCTTGTAAAGCACTAGATGGGTGTTAAGTATTAATTAATTATTAATTATTATTGGGTAAAGATGGGATTTGGAATCCCATCGCTCATACATGTGCCCCAACCTTCATGCAAGAGCTTCATGGGGCCCCACTGGTTTCCGCTTGCCTGCATGTCTTAAGTCTCAGCAGTAGTTTGGCAGCCCCATTTGTATGGAGAGGGAAATGGGGAGACATTAGGCAGCTCGTCCCAGTGGCTGAGTGAAAAGTTGGACAGAGTGACTTCATTTTCAAGTTTGTTAGTGTCTTATTTTGGGATTTGATGAGAGAATTTGCAGTTCCAAGCTGAGCCAAATTCTCAGTGTAAGTGAGTTCCTCAAGGAACTGGGGCTCAAATGAGTGTCCAAGTTTATCTGCATGTAACATGAGGTTCAAAATACTTTCTTCTCAGTGCTGTTGTGAAACTACTTTTTGGTTTTTCTTCTTCTTTTGTCATTCCCTGATAAAGGTCGCAATCCTTATATTTTATTATAATGATTTATACTGGTTAATATTTAAAGTGACTAGTTAGCTTTTAAATCACAGAGGATCCCTGAAGAGCTCACAAAAAATACCTCCTCAGAATCATTCTGAGGTACCCTTGCCAGTCACCTTTGCCCAGAGCCGTTCTTGATCGGATATTAGTAATGTTCATTTCAGGCTTTTTTTCAGGGTTATTCAAATATTACTTATTGTAAGTCCCACTAATCCATTGACTCTCAGGCTAATATTTTGCTTTGATTTTAGTATGATACATAACTATTGGTAAATGACATTGAAGGGAATGTAATATTTAACTACATTTTCTTCACATTAGCATTGTCCAATTTCTCATGTTTTCAATTTTTCTGCCTGGCTGCAGCCTAGGAAAAAATACATGCTGGAATAATTATATGAACAATTTAGATTTAAACATATTGAATAGCAGAAGAGATCATGCCCGCCCATTTGTATTTTTTCCCCCCTTTCCCCATGCTAGTCTGGAAGATGAGTAATTTCTCTCCTTAGAAGCATACCTAATAGACAAAGCTCTAACGCTTAGAAGGGAGTGAGGGGAGGAAAGCGCTCTATTACTGCTGTTCAGATCAATACACAAAAATCTCAGGATGATAGGGTAATTAAAACACGCACAAAGTAATTCATCAACAGCCTTTCACTTGGCTTTGGAACTGGCTTTCTGATCCCTGATGTTTTTACTTGCAGGGATTTGAGACAGCTCCCAGACACTGTTTCCCACTTAGCTTACAACCCTGGTTTTCATTCACAAACAAGAAATTGTGTTGGCCTTGCAACACTTACGCTTCATGCTTTTTCATCTCCTCCCTGCCTTTGTCTGGTGTGAGATGCTACGAAGCAGTGAAATTTACCTAAGAGCTAAGAAAAAGGATAAAAATCTGCGCTGTTTGACAAGTGAGAAGTTCAGCATCGGCTAAATCACTGATAATTTTATGCCGCTGGTTATTACACTCAGATTGTTTGTAAGTGCACCTATTAAAAAATGAAATAACCGCTCCTGCTGTAATGAATAGACCGAAGAGTGTTTGAAACATTTTCATGATTAAAAATAATATTAAAACTTGGCTTGAGTTATCTAGTGGAAATGCCTCACGGCAGACCAGGGCCATGAGGAGCAGCATTCGTACCACAGAGCACCGCTTCCTGCACTCCCAGAGTTGACTGTTATGATAATTACCTTACCGGCATTCCTGTTTTGTTTCCCAGACCCCCAAATGTTTCTTTTCTAATGACAGACCTCCAGTTGCGACACTTAAAATGAACAGAATACTTTTTCAGAAAGCCTTCAAATCCATACTGATTAGCAAAAATTTTAAATATAATTGAGTTGAGCTTGGCTATTGTTACAGGTAGGGACTGTGGATCCCTGAAAGCAATGGAGTGAGGTCTTCACAGGAGTTGATTGTGTATTAATGTAGCAGAAAGGCTAGGAATGAGTTATGCACTGAACAGGCTCAAGTTCTTGCAGAAGATTTAACCCTATTTCTTTGCTTACACAAAACACTAACCTCCTCCATTATTTATCATTTGCCCTGTAAATACCTGCTAGCCTATAAAATCCTCTGTTACTATTTTTGTGTTACGATGATGAACATGGTGTCAGTTAAGGATCAGTCCCCTTTGCTAGGCTAAATATACTGGTAAAATAAGAGCCCCCACCCCAAAACTTTCCCCATCTGCATATCAGACAGAGCTCACAGGGAGATGTGAGGGGGTGGGGTGGCTTGGGCGGATTAAGTAACAATAAAACAAACAGTTTAGCAAAAAAGCAAGAGCCACTTGCCTAACCAAAGACAGATGGGAGTGATTTGTAGGCACAGGTAGAGGCAAGCTTTAAGGAGGGATTTCAAAGAGAATAAAGGTTAGCTTTGCATGGTTAGCAGGGAAGGATCTCCCCACACATGATGGGGGACATCAATACAACCAAATGAAGTTGTAGTTCTTGCTTTGATACTCCAGTCACTAAATAAATAAACGAGGCTACCAAAGTCAAAAGGAGAAACACATGCAGCCATTTCATGAGGACAGTCCAGCCTTTCTCCAGGAATTTAAAAAATATCTATGCGCTATTTTTGCCATTGTCCCTGATTGTCAGAGTCTTGGTGGTAACCACTGGTGTCCGAGGCTTATCCTATCACCTTCTATTAGCCTTAGCAAGGGCTTTACGATGGGACCACACTTGTGATCAGCTGCTTTTTGGTGTCAAGCTAGCCACTCAGTTCTGAGCAAAATTTTCAAGAAAACCAAAACAAACCATTGCAAATAAATAATTTCAACCAAAATAAAATTATTTCAATGAGACCAATTTATGTATATTTGGAAAACTCTAAGTGATTTATGCAATTTTTCCTAGTTGATTTTCCATAGAACTAGAGCTCCTAAGTCACTATATGCTTTAAAAAAATGTTGTTTTTTCTCTTCTTTTTCTTGTACAAGATGAAATGCAGTACTCAACAAAGTGATGAAACCAGATTGAGCAGTGTATTTCACAATTGCTAAAACCCAAACCAAGTAATACCTGACATTTCTTGAATTTCTTAGCCTGAAAAATAACACAGCTTGGGTTTGGATTTTCAAAATTAAACATCCAAAATATTCACTCTTGGGATGAAAGTAAGCATGAAGATTTCAGCTCAGAATGCAATTATTTCAAAGAGTTATTGGTCACTGAAAATAAGTGCTGCTTAAAATGAATATGTCATCCACTATTGCTGTAACAAGAACAACTAATGAATAAGAGAATTATATAAAAAAGAATAAAAATTATGAAGTTTGATGTGGTGAATGCAATATACATTTTTCAGTAAGCAAGCTTTAAATGAAATACTGTTTTTATTAGGAGATAATTCATTCTAGTAATAAACTTGAAACCACAATCTTTGCAAGCAAAAATAGCGACTTCAACAGCCCATTGCAGGAAATATATTTGTATTCCTGATATCTCTTAGTTCCTCCATGTAAAGAAGACATTATCGTAGTATTACCTAGCATCACAAATTATGACAGTATTATTATTGTTATTTTTACATGGAATAACTGAGGCAGAAAGAAGTGACCTGCCTAAGCAGCCCAGAGATACAAGGAAGAAAATGCCCCATGTCTGCTGGGTTCCAGTGTACTGTTCACTTGGCTACACTGTCACTTTTGCTGGCTGCTATTATGAATTACTTGCTCTTAACACTGGAAATTCTAGGATTTCAATAGGATAAATCCTATTTACCCTAGGATCCATCTCATTCATTTGCTATTGCCTTATTTGATACAAGTTTTATATCTTAAAAACAAACAACTTGTAGAAGTCAGAAAAAACCCATATAAACATTTGTGTATTGCAAAGAACAGGAACAGGAACCATATTTGTCCATAAATATGAATACTGTAGGGGACAGCATCTTTTCCTCTCATATGGACTCCATTAAGACCTTTTGGTCTTAAAGATATGTACAGCCAGACTGTCCTTTTCTCTGAATCTTATTCTCTGTCATTGATCATGAATGTGAACAGCCTGATTTGTGAATACAAGAAAAGTCATGCAATGAAGAAGCTCTGCTGGCACTGGCTCTGCATTCTCAACTGGATCACCTTCTTATAGCTCGTGAAAATAAACATGGAGCCCATTCATGTGGTTCTGTACTCAGATGGGCTTCCTCTGACCTCTGCAAGGCCTGGCAGGAGCTCCTCTGGGATGGAGGTAGCCACCATGGTGATGCAGGAGCTCTACCATCACTGAACTTCCCTGCCACATAGTGGCGTGGGCAACCACACATGGTTCTATCAAGTGATATCAGTCTCGGTGAATCTGCCCCTATTCCTGGTGTTGTAAGGAGATTCTTATAGCAGGATATGAACCATTACACTTGAAGGCTGCAACTGACTCCATGTCCAGTTGTGAAAATAATGGATGCAACTCTCATCTACCTTTGCCCTAGTCCAAGCATTGTAATCAACAACAGTTTTTACACAAATGCTTTTGCATGGCATACAGATTTTGTAGCTTTAGTAAAGAGAAATGTGACAGGAGCTGAGAAGAAAAAACAAAAATTACAAATTCTAAAGAGAAAAATGCTTGTCTCCTCACCTCCATGCTTGAGCAATCAATAAAGGGCTGTCTGCCTTTTCATCCAGCTCACCAAAATTAGTATTATTGCAGACTGTGCTGAAGTGTAAGGTGTACCAAAAAATATTCCCCTGAAAATGGGACAGGTAAAACATTTGGAGAAGGGCCATATCCAACCCAAATCTAGCCTAAAAAAAAATAAAATCTAAATTCTCCATAGAGCAGCTGTTTTTTGGCATTACAAGTTCAGTGTTATGGCCTAAGAAGTTATGAACAAGCAATTAACCAAAAAGCTCAAAGTATTATGCATTTAAAACAGAAATATTGTCTCAGACCTAGCTATGTAGCACTGTGACCATGAGGTAACATATTAAGTTCTTAATTCAACAAGAACTTGAGTAATACCTTTGCAAAAGTTTTCACACTTTCAGCCACAGTTGACATGGTGTTCATGGAGCAAACTGGAAACACTATGAGAGTACATAAAGGATTTGTCTCACATCACATTTCCTCACAAACCCTCACGGCTATTGGTTTGCTGTGATAGCCAGTCTCAAAAGTTCATGTTGCTAAAACCTCCTTAAAGCAGAGGTTGGGTTCATTAGCTCTGTGATGTATCAGAAGATAGAGGTCAGGGACAATCTTGGGTAGAATACCCTGAAGTGTGAATATACGTTTTATCAGCTGTTCCTTAGTAATGAGCTGTGCATGCTCTCCAGAAAAGAAATCAGATTTATCCCATCTTCAAGAGGTGAATTGTCCCAGAATTCTGCATTTACCATGAAGAGAGAACATGCATGTAAGCCATTACCACAGAGTGGTTAAGATACAAGTGCACATTGCACTTTGTGGTGAGTTGTGTGTCTATAACCTGTTGTGTGAATCTCCTGAGGTGGACAAGATTACACTTCAGGCTGAGCCTGCTTTGCTGGCATTGTCAGCTCCAGCGTCTGGAATAAAAATGCACTTAGGAAGTGGGAGATGAAGTAGAAGGTAGAAGGATTTCTCAATTTTTTAATAGTTTGATTCTTCAGATTCCAGCAGGGTTAAGGTTTTACCTGGCTGGGCTAAGAATGAGTTTTTCTGATCTTGCTCCTGTTTCTGTTCAGGATATGGATAGACAATCATAAGCACATTATTTACTATCCCCCAATAAGAGGACACTCATCAGCCTCAGTAAGTGACTGGCAGCACACTGCTAGTCTGATCTCATTGCACAGTGAAATAAGTTTACATAAACCATTTCTTGGAGGATAAATACAAGAGATAAGTTAAAGAATTTACTGTATAACCAGGCATCAAGCATGAAAGAGAAGTGAAGAACGTTCATGGGGCAGTGTGGGGTGCTTAATAGTTACTGACAAAGGATGTTACAGTGTCATGGACTCCTAACCCAAAACATGGTTTGGACTGAACTTTTGAGGACAGAAAATAAACAGAGACAGGGAACCGTTAGTCTGATTTTGGGTAAGCAGACTTGGGCCCAAGTTCATCCTGCACAACATAAAGCAATGGAGAATCACTCCCACCAGCAGCAAAGAAAAACATGTACTTACACAACAAGAGCAAGTTAACCTGTGATCCAAACTGACCTCTGAAAGTACTCTTCTCCATCCATGTTGATTAGAAAAGGGCAACTATGCTCCTAATTTAAATGCCCACTTATCTGCTTAATGCTAGATCGAATAAATGTGGACTAGAACCAAGAAAATTAACCAAAAGCATAGGTCACATTTTGCAAGGTATTGCATGGGACACTCAACATAGAGAAGCAGAATTTTAATAATACAGTGTCAAAGTGGGAGCTTCTTCTCATAAGCAAATAAAAAATAGACAGGCATGATCTCCTCCATGACAACAGTTTCCAGAGGCAGACAGAAGACAAATGGCAAAGGCAGGAAAGGTAAAAACTAATCCTCACTTTGCAGTATCGGACCACTGCAGTAAATTGTCCCTGGAGCTAAATGTGAGCCCAGCACAGAGAGATAAATCAAGATCATATCCTTGGGGATTAGCCTGCTGCAATCCAGAAAAAGGACAATAGATGGGCAACAGATCAGTTAAGAGAAACATCATCAGCTAAGCAGGAAAACACTGCATAGCAAAGCAGGCATGGACCTACAGCCATAATGCATAGGTGTAAGCCAAGCAATAAAATAGACAGGTAAGGAATGGCAAAGAAACTATTACTCAGAGCTCATATACAGTATCTGAAAAAAATCATGACAGTACTAAAATGACTAAATGTAACTACAAAGTATCAGCCAGAGCACCCTGCCAGTACCAGGGTAAGGAGGACTTATGGAGATCAATAGCTATCTTCACATTGGTGCTACCTTCACCTTGGAGCTACCTTCACCTGATGAGAAGTGACATATAAAGAGTACAGAGCTCCAGCATAAAACCAACCAAGAGTATGAAGACAGCAGCAGAGTAGAAGAAAAAAAGAATATTCAGGGGATTAAGAATTGGAACACTTGCTCAAAAGCCAGCACACTTGAGGTACTTGGATGTCTCAGAATTTGCAGGAGGTGGCATGGATGTCATGTCTCTAGATTGAACTATATGGCTAGCAATTTCTGGTCCTCAGTCGAATGCTTATTGGCATGAAAGTCACGACAGCTAGTAACTGTTAAAAATAAAAAAGTGGTAATTCACTGGAACTTAGAGGAATAATCACAGGTTGTAAGCAGAAGGAGTTTGGAGATGGCCCTGGGAAGATACTTTGCATTACACATAGTGTGAAGCCTAGCTGTTGCTGCAGATGCTCTGTAAATCGTTCTTCTGATACACAGCCAGATTAATTTGGGGAGCATTTTGTGTACCAGCACATAGTACATGAAACAGCTATTAACTTAATTCATTCCCCAGCCAGGACAGGACTAAGCAATCTCCTACCATGCCATGCAAGTGCTGCGTCATAATTCAGTCATCAGGAGATGCTTACAGAGTCAGGAGCCATCAGCAACCGCTGCTGCCTGGAGTCAAAGTGTATCACCTCTGTGACACATCAGAGCATCAAAGGCTCATAAAGAGAGTGCCCCCAGGCCACTCCCAAATTCAGGTCTTCAGTGTGGCAGTAGTGCTAAACCACTGAGATGGCTTTGCTTCAACTGTCAGAACTGGGGTGTTTTGCTGTCTGCATATAAAAACACCATTTTCAGGCTGTCTAAAAAAAAAATAAAATTATACAGGGAGCAGAGGGGAAAGAAGTGCAAAATGATGCTTCCACCTCACATAGCAAATCTCTCAAACTAATCAGTCATAGGGGAGACCAGGTGTCACTTTTGACATATTATTTACCATCTCACTCATTGGTTTATTCTTTTCTTTTTCTAGATAGATGCTGTTTTACTAATTAAAGAAAAAGAAATTTCCAGTGCTTGGAATTCAAGGGTGGCCTCCTCTGTGAGCCAATCTCCATGTTCTCTGTGAACAATTTAAAAATAGAATCTAGTTGGGTTTGTTGTTTTGTTTGTTTTTTTTAATTGGCATCACTTTGTCTAGCGCACAACACACATGGCTGTAATTTAGTGAACTCCAGTCTTCCTCTTGTGGCAAATTGATAGGATAATTTTATTATGAGTGGAACAATGACTACAGGGAGTGAGGGAGAGTCTCAGAGAACTACACATAATTCGGTTGACTAAATGTAATACTTGCATTATATCAGTAGGTAATGAAAACAGTGCTGAACACTGGCAAAGCCTAAATCGTTTCTGATTCCAGCTCCTGTCAAAAGGCCGCCCCATAAATCATACCTGAATTTTATTTAATGTCAGGAGCCCGTAATCTGACAGAGTGCAATGAGGTGTTTGGACCAAAAGATGTATATGGAGTCATGTGCTCCATAGTCTTTGTAATCACAGGGTCACATAATCCATCTATGGATTTTAATAAGTAACTTATTATGTCCCCTTTAGTGTTAATTATTTTACACATTACTTGTTCCTGTTTATTGACATTATTTTAATATCTTTATTACATAAAATTGCCAGTATAGCCAATCAGTATTAATTATAAATGCATAGCCTATGGAGAGATTGTGTTATTTCCTTTTCATGCCAAAATGTAAGACACAACAGGGTCAGCATCACATTAGACCTTGATAATTTTTGCTATGCAGGCAGTCTCCACCAGCCTTGTTAGCAACAGCAGGGTCAGTCAGGAGAGTTATTGATGATTTTTGATCATCAATTTTCAAGTGATTTTTCTTTTTTTACTTATTTTCTTTCTGCACCTGAAGAGGGGTCAGATCCAAAACAATCTGGGGTTCAATCCTGCTAGCTGCTGCTAATCTGTAAGGGAATGCACAAATACCCTGCAAGAATGAAATCTAAATACCTAACCATCATCTGTACAGAAAACTGTACAAATCTGTCATTTTAGTTAATGGAAAATGGTTATCCTGGTTCCAAAAGAAAGTATTTTGCATCAAGTTTTTCAGCCCCTTTAAAAACTATGCTGCTTACTTACATTTTAAAGGAATTTTAATTAAAGCGCATGCTCTTAAACATTATAAAATGATATAACACAATTTTATAAAATATTAAGTTTTAATCAAGCCCATGCCCCCTTAACTACCCCTTCTGTAATAAGAATATTATTTTGTCCTTCTAACTGGGGATGAAGAAGTGTTTTGCATTTCTTGGTGGAAGGTAAATCTGATCAATTTATTATTTTGAGCCCTGCCTCATTCATTTTTCTCATGAGCATTTGCACAAATTAATTTTGCTTGCATGAATGTTTGTGGATAAATTCATTCCAAGCCCATGCACTTAGCAATAAAACAGTGTTTTTTGGGATGGAGTGAGTGGGCGGAATCGTTGCTAGTGGCTTCATGCTATAACTTGACCATTTGTGCTGGCAGAGTTGTAGCTTAGCACCAAACGCTTTGCTCCAGCAGTCGCAGAAGAGGCAGGCTAGGCAGCAGCTACGCTAGAAGTGCTCATGTTAGAACTTCCCAGTTGTTGGATCAGGGCTGGCATAAGCCCATGCTCTTGTAGCTCTCTACCTTATTCCACTGCTGGCTTGCTCATTAACATGCTGATAATGTGTGAAGGCAAATGCAAATTTTGCTTTAGAAACAAGCAAGAAGTTCAAATGTCCTGCACTGTCCTTTCCCCCACAGCCAGAGTGGAGGCTTAAGTAGTCTCCAATTGCAACCTTCCAAGCGAGGAATGAACAAATATACCCATAACATAGTTACTCAGTGTTTGTGAAAATAACACTGAGGATCTGTCACAAATAATAGAAAACTGTCAAATAAGATAAAAAAATAAAAGGCACTGTTGAATCCACAGTCACATAGCCTTTGCAGTTAAAGGGCTAGTGCTCCACAAGGGACAGGTAGGAATATGACTGTGTTTACTGCTCATGCTACACAGAGAGTTCAGCTAGAATAAGAGCTGCTTTCCCCTGGCAGGGTTCTGTAATCATAATGACACAAGGATGTCCCTCCTGCAGCTTTCTGACTTGCTCTTGGAGCACAGGACTGGTTCCCTCTCTTGTTCTTCCATAGACCTAACGTATTAGGATCTACGTACTCCACTAATTTCTGATTGTTCTGCTGCTCCTTAATATAGGCCCATGTGCATATGGAGTTACTGTTCTCCAGATAAGATGGACTTTAAAAAATCTTATCTTAGCCCATATCACATTTCTCTACTATGCTTCCTAAGAGTGATATTTCAGGGAAAGACCTGATGCAAGAGAACTGGGGGAAAAAAATGTAAAATTCTCCCTGGTTTTGCCAGCTTGCCTTTTCCTAATTCAGTAAGTTGTTCTCACATCCTTCCTTTTGTTAGTAAAACTGTTATACAGCTACTTTCATGGAGACAGTGATCAGAAATCAGGCCATGTGGCTTAGGAAACCAATGGAAAAATGGAAAAAGTGTATGATGATGCGTGCGGGGGAACTGATTTTGCAGACGGTTCCAGGCTCAGATTTATTTACATGAAACACTCACTGAGTAACCAACAAATTCATGAAAAGGAAAAAAACCCAACCCTGCCTGAATAAATTACTCATTAAGAAGAGATTTCTTCACTCTATCCCTAACCATGTGTTTCCATTATTTACAAACTCCTGGGAAAAAAACAAAACAGAATTGAGAAATAATTGACCCTGTATGGTCAAATTGCTAGTGCATACTAAGAGGGAAAGGTGGAGCTGCAGCAGGGTTTAGTCCTTCATCCTTCACAGAACAAATCCCACCTATTGAATCATAGAATCGTAGAGTGGTTCGGGTTAGAAGGGACCTTAAAGGTCATCTAGTCCAAGCCCCCTGCCACGGGCAGGGACACCTTCTACTAGACCAGTTGCTCAAAGCTCCATCCAACCTGTCCTTGAGCACTTCCAGAGAGGGAGCATCCACAGCTTCTCTGGGCAACCTGTGCCAGTGTCTCACTACCCTCATCATAAAAAATTTCTTTGCAATATCTAATCTAAATCTACCCTCTTTCAGTTTCAAATCATTAGCCTTCATCCTATGACTACACTCACTGATAAGAGTCCCTTTCCATCTGTCCTTTAGGCCCCCTTTAAGCACTGGAAGGCCACTATAATGTCTCCCCAGAGCCTTCTCATATGAAGGGTAAATGAACCCAACTTTTTCAGCCTGTCCTCATACAGGAAGCCCCCCCATCATCTTTGTGGCCCTCTTCTGGACCCACTTGAACAGATCCATGCCTTTCTTATGCTGAGGGCCCCAGAACTGAACGCACTACTCCAGACTGGGTCTCACAAGAGCTGTGTAGAGGGGAAGAATCAACTCCGTCAACCTGCTGGCCACACTTCTTTTGATGCAGCCCAGGATACAGTTGGCTTCCTGGGCTGTGAGCGCACATTGCTGGCTCATGTCCAGCTTTTCATCCACCAACACCCCTAAGGTCTTCTTTGCAGGGTTGTTCTTAATAGGCCAGATCATCATGGGATCTCAGAATGGTGAAAAGCTGGAAAATGCCATGGTGGATGATGTTGCTGTTCAGCAACACACCTGCCTTCACTGACTTGAGAGAGAAACTGCATTTTTAGCAAGCGCCTTCGAATGATGCTGTTTCTGCAATACAGGCCACTTCCTCTCTTAAGTACTGTGAGAAGCCACCATGCTGATTTACCAATATATTTACTTCTTTACCTGGGAACTTTTGCCACCTTTGCATTCTGCTTTCTTGAGATAAAAGGCTAATGTTAACTCAAGGCACCACCACTCCCTTGCTAATTGCTGTTAAAGTTTTTTTGCTTATCAGTGTTTTTCAAGGAAGTTCACAACTTGAGAGGTCAACTTTAAACAGACTGAAACATCAGCTTAGAGTGACTAATATAAAAGATAAGATATGTCTTGAAACACATGGAAAATATAATATCTCTCCCTTGTTTACCTTGCAAGGTATAAAATGAGGAACAAAACCTCCTCACGTTCCCAACCAAATACTAGAACAAAGCAGGTCTCGGACAAGGGCTGGGATACAGCAGCAAGTCTGAACTGAATGAATAGTCAGCAACAATAATTATGAGTCACATGCAAAGAAAGGAATATGTTTTCTACTACAATCCCAATAAAACAATGAAGCACGAAATGGAACTTGAAGCTAGCACAGCAAAAATGTTCTGAAACAAATTTTAAAGCAGCACTTTCTCTATTTTCTTTGCTGAGAGTTTGCTGTTTTGTTTTGGTGGTGTTTTTTTTCCCCAAAGGAGGAAATCTGGAGTTGTTCATGCTGAAAAGAAGATATATTTCTCTCTTCACTGGTGATCTAAGGGATCTCCTGCAAAAGAACTGGAGCTGTGACTAGGAAATCCCCTTCTGTCATGCAAACTCTCTCATTCTGACATTTTTCTGTTTCCAAATCTCTCCAAATTGCAGAAAAGATAATTAAAATAAATCTCAAAAACCTACAATGTATCTTCATTTATGAACTGTGAACTATTTATATTAACAATACAATTTCACTCCGATGCGAATTATCAGGTATTACTAGACCCTTCTCTTGCAGAGAGGAGAATTGAATCAGAGAGGAATTAACTCTCAGAGCACTGTCAGAGCAGTGACTAATTCTTGCATGTTTTGAATCTCAAGGATATGTCAAGGAGAGTATATTATTAGAGAGAGAGTATATCATGCCAGGAGAAGTAAAAAAGCTTAACCTTTCGGAAATTCATAAATGAAGGGTCCAGGCCCAGTGTTATATCCCTAAATTTCCTTCCTTCATTGTGTTTCAGGCTGGGACCAGATGAGGGGAAATAGATGGGAAGGCTGTTCTGAAATTTGCAGGGGACCTGTTTGGACTGAGAGAGCTGAGCAGGCCAGCTCAGCTGTGGGAGAGGAAGAAAATACACCTTTATTGTGCATCAGGGACTTAAATACTTGAATACATGGTCAGGCCATGTTCACAATCAGAAATAAATTCCCTGTCTTCCAGGCACTGGCTCAACTAGTTCTTCCTTGGAAGTCTCCAAGGAAAACCACCCCAAGAACACTGAGGCAGCAGCGAGGCCCTGTGGCTGTATTCTGGAGCTCTCCCTCCTTTCTCCACCCTGCAGCTTGGCACTGTCTCAGCTAACACAAACAGACCTTCAAATATAAGTAGTAAAATATTAGCGACTTTCAGACAGTTTCTTTTCTACTCCAAGTCTTTTGGGTGAGCAGTAAAGTCTTGGCAAACATCTTCTCAAGCAAGCCCAGTGAGACTTATTGCTGTCACCAGGGAACAAGTCTCTGGTGAGTCATTGCCTGCAGTGCTAGCCCAAGAGAAAGGGGACCTTTTAAATGATTCTAAGTGCAGAAAAGAAAATTAATGGGGGGAGAAGATGATTCCAACACATGGAGTCTAATGGAAAATATACTGTGATAATAATATGCTTCCTGATTACAGAATGATTTCTGTAGGTTTGGTTTCGCATAAAGGATAAACCTGCCAAGCAGAAGAGAACTGAGCAAATGTAGTCTCTATTACGAATACTTCTACCCTGAAGTGCAGAATGAGGGACCTGTGCCCAATGCATGATTTGTAGACAGTGGGATTTATTATCCTCTCGTCTGATGGGTGGGAGGAGGATAATGAAAATCCCAATTATCAAGAGAAATGGAAAGCTTCATTGTATATCTGAGTAGGGAAATTACATAATTGGTGATTTCTGAACTGGGGCTGTAGAAGTGATGCTGGTGGGGACCATATTTCTCCCCCTCCCCAATGAATATGGCTACCTGCCTATTTTGGTGTGAGTTAATTTGAATTACACAAACTTGGTACATTGCTTTATTGTTCTTCATTAAATGCAATCAGGAATATGAATCAGATATGACAACACTTCAAAGAAATACATATCCTGTGATAATATAGTGGAGATTCTTATGTCAGGCTTCCTTCACACAGTAAAATGATGAGGCACTAAGGAGCTAATATAGGTGAACTTAAGCGGTTTCTATTAAACCTCTACTTGGACCTGGCAGTCCTTTCCTCTCCCCTTCCCTCCCTGCTTTGTTTACTTTCAAAAGACCCTGGTTGTTGAGTTATTTGCACGGTGCTGGAGCAAATCTAAATTTCTGGAAACAGCATTACTTTGGGCGAGGGTTACTCTTTCCAGAAATGCTCATCTGACACAGCGGGGGACATGGCCGCAGTACTATCAAAATTGTAATTTTAGCATCAGAATGGGCATTTCACCAATCAGCCCCAACACTTCTAAACACAGGAAGCTGGCAATGCTACCTCTCTTTCCAAACACAAGTGGTGCAGCTGCACACTCAGCACTGATACATCCAGCTTCCTCCCACACCCCTAATTCCAGACACAGAGAGACATTTTTTAAAAAAACTTGCACCAGTGTTAATCAATGCTAAAGCCAGTGATGTTTCACCAGCAAAAGCAAAACTGCAAGTAAGTGGAAAGTCAAGTTTTTTTGAAATTCATTCAACTTACTGTACAACCTTTCTGGTTCAACCTGAAGAACATGATTTTTGAAAGGGCCTCAACCTGGCCTCCTTTCCTAGAGGTGTAATTTTGCATCTGCAATCAGTTAAACCCATAATTAATTACAGTCATAAACCTTGCCAATTACACATCCAAGTGTCTGATTTGTGGAGCAGTTGGGTAGTTAGGTAACCACATATAAGACTTGCATTGAAATTGAACTTTGAGCCTGGATACAAAAGTCAGCATTGAAAATGGAATGTTCTTTCCATTTTTCTGCATTTTATGCTTCTCTCTCTCTCTCTCTCTCTCTCTCTTTTTCTGCAAGAAATGATGGTGTGAGTGTGATAACAGGGAGGGAAACAGAGCTGCATCGAATCCAGCTAGAGACAGAGTCAGCTAGAGACACTACTTGTGATTAATTTGGCTTTATTTGTTAATATCCATATTGATGATATTTTCCACCATGGCTTGTCCAAAATGTCACGGTTGGGAGACAGAACAGAATAAAGGAAATCTTCCCTGAAGGCTAGCTGGACTGGAAATCTATGGCTCTGCATCACCTTTTCAGTAGCCACAGATTTGCTAAGGAAAAGGTTGTAAGGTACTACTACATGAAGTAATTTGCAAGTTGAAACAACGAAGTACAGTGTAAATAATTCACTTTTTGGAGAGAGAGTGGGGGCAATTACGCTTGTGTTTAGTGGGTGGATCCAGCAGATCTATTACTGGCAGTGGAGGCTGCATCAGTAAAATCCATCTTCTGAAACAAAATGTTTCTTCTTTAGACATGGTGACACTATGTAGAAATGCCATATTCACACAGCGCCTATTCATATTACATTTATAAACATAAGAAATTGCTGACTAGAGAAATGCTCTTTGGTTCATCAAGCCTATTCTTTCAATATATTTCATCCTCACCTTCCCGGTTCATCACTGCATCCTTCAGTCCTTTCTCTCCTGAGAAAAAAAACATCCAGCTGTCTCTTAAACTCATTTAGATTACTTGCTTCGCTGGCCAATTATTCCATATGTTTACTACTGTTTCAGGCAGAATTATTTTACTCAATTCCCAGTTTACTCTTGATTTCCTAGGTTTGCAATGTGTTTTCAAGGTCTTGGACTACTGATTTTAACAAGCATTTGTTCACCTTTTGCATTTTTTAAAAATATGTAGAAAATTTTCATATTCTGAGAAGCCACAGTTAGGTCAGTTTCTATGAGCAACAGAGGGAGACCAAGTAAATCCAGGACCTCAGCTTTCTTTTCCTCCTGAGATTATAGTTTCTTCTTTTAATGAGACCCTCCAACCTCTCACCCCACAGGGGTGTCCATTGACCCCCTGAGGCAGGGGCCCTCTCTGAAACTAGTAGGTTCATCTCAGAAGCACGTATAATTTTTTATTTGCCAGCGAGAATAAACCTATCCTTTCTGGATTTTTGTCATAGATATTTTCTTAAAGAGACAATATTAAAGTTGAGATACAAGAGAAAGTGCAGCAACTCCCAGATCACTTCTCACTTCATTATAGTGCTCTTTGCAATACCTGTATGGTATCTGTTACCTGTATGGTTTCTGCTATCTGTTATACCTCTACAGTATCTACTGTAAATATTGTCTGATGTTGCAACAGCAGTTGAGATTTCTCATGCAAGTTACAGGCCTTCTTAACTTCCCCAGCAAGGGAAGGCTTCCTTAAGCTTGATGAAAGTGGGAAGGACACATTCCCCCTCTGCATGAGAAAGGATGATATTCTCCTTAGAAGCTTATCTTTCATCAAAGAGTGACACCTACATATAACTTCAGGTGGAATTTTGTTACCAATTGTTGCGAACCAGACCGCATGGTTCAGTTCATGAACCTTTCATAAGCTAAACCCTGCAGCGTTTACATAGCGTTACCAGACACATAATTAAAAAAAAAAAAAAGTTGCTGCAACTGAAAGTCTACAAAAAAATAGCATCTCATTAAGAATGTGCCCAAGGGCTGGAGTCTGGGGTTTGGGTTTGGCTCTGGCACTTTTCCCCCAAAATCAACAGGCCTCCACCCTGTCTCCAGATTTAATTCTGGGCCTTGGTGAATGATCTAACTACTGGTGGGGCTTCCTCATGAGACACATGGGGTTGATTCTTTCCCCATTTACATAGTAAACATGAGGAGTAACATTGCTTGGGAAATCTCCATCACAAATGAATAATTTTTCACATTTTCTATTTGTGGACTCTTAATTTTCCATAGCACGTTTTCATCATTTTCTGCCGAGCACACTTTAATTACTGACACAAGGTTTGCTTTTTGAGTTGTCTTCTGTGGAGTTGATGCAGGGCCCTTTCCAAGGCCTGGTTTCCAAGTACTGAAAAATATTTCCATATAAAAATGAAAATCTCAAGGAATTTTAGGGAATATTCTGTGAAAATATTCTAAAAAAACATTTTTATGTTTTCCAGTCAGGAGCTATCCAGAAGCAACCATCTGCTGCTTAACATAAGCAAAACCTTCATAGTTATCAGTTGCTTTTTGGAAAAGATCAATAATATCCTAAGCAAGTGATGAGTAAATCTCTAAAAAAGGGTTTGTAACCTTTCCGATTTTCAAAGTCATAAAACATTTCCATTGAAGATATGTAGTGAATTTAAGCAACTGAAGCAGGCTGGAATTTTAGTCAATTTTTACAGACTGCTCAGGAATAATCCAGAGATTCCCAGATGGCAGACTACAGGTTAAAAACCACTGATCTACAGATATCATTTGGATAATCCTCCTAAGGTTTTAATATTCAGCTAAACTTGAACACCATCCAAATGGCAGTTCAAGACCAAGAAAGTCATGAGCACCTTCTTTATTTGAGATTTGTCATATATCTAGACTGAGTAATGATATAAAGACTATAAATAAGTGAAAATTTAAAATAATTTAAAAGTTGAAACTGTAGAGTGTCTAAGAGGTTTTCAGATACCAACTTTAGAAATATACAAAGAGAGGTAAAAAAGGTAGCTGAACTTCTTCGACTTCAAATAAGGTTAACTTAGGAAACAAATTAAACTTTCTAATGCATGCTTCTAATGTTTTCCTCAATTTATCATAATTTTCTATAGGACCATGGCAATGGTCAAAGTATTGCATTTAGTCCTTACAGCAGGACCTCCATAAGTTAATATTTTCTGTCTCCAAAGTAGTTATTCCTTTCAAGATGTTCATTTACTAAACCATATTCTCACTATATTTCTTAAAAACAGTGAATCAGTTAGTAATGAGTTATTTTTTAAATTAAGCTTTTTCTCCTAAAACTTAGGGTTTAGTTCCCTAAACACCTATAGTGTAGGGCTCCTTATATGCTGTCAAACTATCTGTCTATCCCCTATCTCCCTTCCCTCAGAAAAATAAATACAATTAATTCTATTCCTTTAAAAAAACAGTTATACTTTTAAAAATGTTACCTGGATGTGGAAATGGCAAAGTCTGAATTTCAAAGTCATATCAGATATATGAGCAGAATTCTGCTCTGAAGGGTCTACATAACAAGTTACAGCATTAATAGTAAGCACACTACAGTGTACCAGCAATCTGGAAAAATGCCTAAACCTTTCACAAGTATTTTCTTTCTCCTTTACAGCTTTTACCTTCTCTCTCTCACCACAATCTAACAGGGTGCTCAAGCATGCTGCCAACTTCAAGCACATTAAGTACTCCCTCTGTGATACATGCACACACTATTTTCAAATATAGCATCACACATACACATGGTTGAACCTGGACCTATGTCTGAAAATGTGATTTCTGTTCAAGGATCTCTCCATTCCCGTCTTCAGCCTGGTTTCAGAAAAACCCTCTTATTTAGGAAAGACTTTTAATCGTATGCTTGGGCTTCATTCAAAACAATGAGAAAGATGTGCACAAGTGCATAACTCAGAATACCAGAGCATGTGCTCCACTGTTTAAAATAATTATGAAAAAAACTAATTTAATAATTTTTCTATTTTTTTAATCCTTTCTCTTCTATTAATTCTACTTGCCAATTCTTTTTGTGTCTTTTGTCTGCTGCAAATGCTTTAACAGACTGCAGCAACGATGCTTATAATACTCTTTGTCCTTCATCGTCAACATACATTTTTAGCTTTCTTCTGTTTATTTTGCTTCATATATTCAAGCTGGACCAGACTTGCTTTTATCAGTCTTGCCCCTTGCAATTTTTGCTACAATCTGCAGCTCTACTCAGTTACAGTGGTTTCTTTGTCTTTCCATCAATTGAGATGTAAAAAGGGTAATTTAGGAAAGTGGGAGGATATGGAGTGGGAAGTGAGGATGAGGAAATCTTCAGAAAGTTTCCCCTGTTTTTTACCTTGTCATGCAGCCTTATATAAAAACAGCCTCCCCTGGCCATGGCAGGCCAGGCTACTTGCTCCCCAGCATACTATGGATTCCTTTCAACAAAACTTAATTTCAAGTGCACACATAAATTTTATCTTCAATAATAACAGGTTAAAGATAAGCAGAAACTGACGTGCTTTGCCAATTAAGAATGAACTTACAGTTGTTCTCAATGCTCTTCACTGAATCTTGACCTAAAGAGCAGCCATACCAGTCTTCCATGCTGCTGGAAAGCTTTCAAGACTTTTGGTACTGTATATTATCTCTCCGTGTCATCTCGTCTAATGGCTCCATACCCATTTCTTGTTCACTAAGGAAAAGACTAAGGTTCTTCCTTTGAGTCCAGTCCCTGGGTGCCCCTGTCACTAAACCTTAGCTCAGCACAGCTGAACTGCAACTCTTTCAACAGTGGATCATATGTGAACATCCTCAAAAGCAATGTAAGCCTCTGGTTTGAACCCACTTAATTATTTATTTTTAAGCCGTGTATTTATTTTTAGAACAAAGGTGCTGGGCTACTCAAAATGTAATGTAGAAGCCTTTGAACCCTTTTAGCCTCCATTTTCTAGAAGAGTATAAAGTAACAAGCTACAGATGTGATATTCACTGAATTCCTACTGAGTAACATCTTCTTGGTATAAAATCCTAAACTATGATTAACAAAGGTAAGGTTTCAAAGTCTCAGGTAGATCTCCATACCCTGGAGACACTGGGAGAAGGAGGGTAGAGGGTTGGGGCCACTGTCATTCATGTAGAAGTAGAGTTAAGTCGGTGCTGGATGCTAGTAGAAATTCTGCTTAGAGTAACCAGTGGCATTATGTGTGTCATTATCATTACCTTTACAATTCACTACGATGACCACAATGGATGGTATTTGCTTAGTTATTTGTGTGTCATTCCGTGGAGCTCAGCGCCATAGAACATTCACTAATACACTGAGAAAAAAAAAATCAAAGCAGTCTGGGTACCTATTATTCATAAGCATTGCACTTGAAAAAGCACGAGATTTTTTTTGAATGTTGTGGTTGCAATCTGGTGTTTATTTTTTACACCATGTGATGACATGTTGCCTGAAATTTTAGGAAGACACAATGCTAAACTGGTGAGCAAGAAGGTTTAACAATGGACATCAGGAATGGTGAGTTAAGAGCTAATTACAATAAGACAAGAGGCCAATACCAAAAATTTCTCATCAAGAAA
>NC_054060.1:55899514-55967014 GCF_017639655.2 Falco naumanni | reverse complement strand
GCATTCTTACACTTTATTAGAACAGACATCATATTGAAATAATAAGCATGGGAGGCCTTCATTTCTTCTTTGATCTATATTACTAAATGTCTGACTGGCTCAGATTTAAAATAAACTTTGGTATGTTTGCACTTGAAAACTGGAAAAAGACCACAAGTAATAATTTGTTGTCAGTTTCCATATTCTCTGACTAAAAGCTATAGTTTAGTCTGTACACTGCTGGATGCCAGGCGATGTGAGTCCAGTCACCCCTGCAGTGGCTAAACTTTTGTGTAGGGATACACGCTCTCTCTAGTATGGTAGCAACGATGACAGGTCATCAGTATGGAACTAGCTGAAATGAATTAAGGCTACAGGTCACAGCTTTGCCTGCTTTCCAAATATCTTGCAGGTTAGTGTCATTACAGCCTTAACTACACAGGTATGTACTGGAGAAGGTTATCACGGTACAACTTTCTCTCTGAACATTCAAGGATGCCAAATGCGCTGCAAATGTGAAGGCAAGATTTTAAGCTGTTTAACGGTGGTTCTTCAGTGTTGTCCTGTGTCATTGTAAAGATTTTTTTCTGTATAAATGCTGTCAATTTGCTTCCAGTGAATTAAATTATAATAAACAGTGGTGTTTAAGTGCCATCTATGCCCAGCATAGTTGCATTTGGCTTTAGGCTTGGGAGCTTATGTAGACGTAGGTAATAATTTTACTCAGACTGAGGCACAGGTTATAAAATTTCATATAAGATTAGTTTATTTTCTTAATAAGAAAGCTGAATTCAGAGGAAGGAACACAGAAGGGAGTTTCTGATCAGGAGGTGAAAATCTAAATTATTCACCTTAAAAAGCATAATGAGTACAAAATTCTATGGATTGTTACAAGTGGCAGGATTAAAGAATACACTGAATCCTTTAACTTTTCTCAGCCTATTAAAAGCAATCCTTAGTTGTCTGCTTAAATATGAATCTCAATAACAAGTGAGTTAACGTTCATAAAAAAGGAAAGAGCTTTGAAAATCTCACCACCTCTAAAAATTCCCATTCTACTGAGCATATCTCATCACTTTATTGCCAAGGTAACCATGGGTATGTCATGAACTCTTCAGTGCTACTGGATGGTCAAATACCAGTGCCACAAAACACCTAGTTCTCTATCTGCAGATGATAAAGCTGTGCTTCAAACACAGGACTCAACTCCCCAAAAAGATGCACTTCTGATTCTATGTGATGACTGCAAGTCATTTAGGAAGGAGAGAAACCACTTACATTCCAGAAGTTTCAAAATTCAACAGCAACACAAAGTGCCACGAGCATATTCCCCTGGCAGACTATGCATTAGTAAGGGCTCCGTTTCAATCGTGGCCCTAGCTACCTAAGATTATCACCCATCTCATCACATCACAACTTTTTCTGTTTCTTAACTATATGCCACCCTAAATGGTGAAGGAGAAGAGGGACCTTTGCATACAGAACTGGAGAACCACAATTACTAAACATGCTTTTAGAAAAGATTAAGTGTATCTCCTGAACCAAGAGCTTTTCAAACTTTCATTAAAGCTTACCTGTTTGATCTAGCTCTCCTAGAATAAACATCCTTCTCTGTTATGCTCATACATCCTGCCAGACACATTGTAATAATTCTCAAGCACTGACACTAACATTTTGAGCAGAAAGACTGTTGTTATATCTCTGTTAATCCCTAGAGAAGACCACCCATATTAAAAATGGTAAGCACCAAATAAAGCACCTGGGCAAATAGACTCAGCTGGAGAATCAGAGTTGCCATGGTTGATCTAACACCAAACACAGCAGTGCTCAGTAGCCCTGGGACTTCCCTATCGATAAAGTATAGCCATACTTACTACTGGATAACAGAGAGCTGATTTGAGCCATATTCTGCTAGTTGAGCTGAAGCAAGGAGAAATTAAAAAGCAAAGCTAGAACAGATATAGCCCAAGGGCCTAAACACCCCATCACTACCATATTTCTGACTCCTGCTGGTCTGATGAACAAAGGACCAGGAGGACCCACTTTTCTGTGTTTTGCCACTTTAAAGACATCAGGTAACACATTCAAAGAGACAAGCTGATGTGCTAAGGAAGTTCAATATACATGAGAGGGTTGCTGATGACATATGGCTGCTTTTAGACACAACAGAAAAGAAAGATGACCAGCTGTGTGGATTGCAGAATGAAAGCTTGTGAAGCACATTTACAGGAAAAAAATAGATGTTCTAAGGAAGGGAAGAAGGATGATTAATAAAGTAATAACTTGCAATATCATGGTAAAAAAATTCCCATTGCATTGGAAACAGAACAATGACGGAGAACCATATTCTCCAGTGCTGTAAGAAGAAAAACGTTTTGTAAACTTTTGTACCAAATTTTCCCCCAGAAAATTTTCTTTCAAGTAAATTAAAAGGATGATAAGTGATCCGTACATTGATTTTGAGGATGGTGAATATTCACGTGGACAAGAAGGACAACAATGAGTATTATCACTCATCAAATAAAATTTGGCTCTGTTTTCTGGGAAGAACTGGGTGTCCTGCTGAAAATGTTAATATATTACTGTTGTCCCAATTTCCAGCAAAACTATCAAAAATTTCAGGGTTTTGATACTGAAGAATAAATAAACAGTTTGGCTCTGGTCTTTCAATTCAGAATTTTCAGTTAGTGAGTTCCCTGAAAGTAGGAAATAATGTGATGGTCTGACATAAGGAGTGGAGAAAAGAATCTATGGAGGAAATGGAAAAATATCTTTCAAGGATGGCAGGAAATGTAATGGTCTATTTTGTAGTTAGCAACTAATTAAAAAACAGAACAAAACAAAAACCAAAAAAGAAAATGCAGCAATAATGCAGCAATTAGTGCTCTATAGGAAAATATTGATGTTGCTACGGAGGGGGCTATAAAGTTAACTGAGATAACTGGAAATAGTTCTGTTGCAGTTGTGTGACAGAATGAATTACAGAAGAGAGAGACACTCAAAGTAAGACTTAAATTTTGTCCACAGATTAAGAAGAGGTAAATTTGTTAGCTATGGAAAAGATGAAATGATAGAAAAGATTTTAAAAATGCATTTTAGATAACAAGGAAGTACTGGAGAGAGGAACAGGGATATTGGAAAGATGGTTTTCAGGTCAGTCTCCAGGCATAAAGCACAATGCCTAGTAATAAAACCAAACAGTATTACAGCGATATTCCTCTCCTAGATATTATATGATATCTCCTAGATGGTTGGATATAAAATCCTATTTCCATTGAGTCAGTGAGAGTTTTGCTATTATCTTCTTTAGAATTTGATTTGGAGCCTAATTTAAGAAACTTAACCTTTGAGTAAACATACATAAATGTTACTTTAATCTTCTGAAATACAAAATCTGTATTACAGACAAATATTGAAGAGTTTTCTGTAATATTTTATAACTATTGTAGAAATAGACTGAAAAGACAACATGGGATGCATCTGTAGAATAAATTGATATACCCCAACAGGGACTGAAATTAAAGACACTAGTTGAAGACCAAAATCTGTAATGAAGCCAGCACAGAGACAGTCTTTCAAATCACTAGCCAATCAGTATGGTAAAGTAGTCTCAGAAGTAATGAAGGCGAAAAAAAAAAATACTGTAAATGCTGAAGTAAAAATCATATTGAGAAGGTTCTAAAGTGAAGAACAGAATTAAGCTATAAGAAAGAAATAATACTTTTAAATAGTTCTCTCTCTTATTCAGAATGAAGTGTCTCATCAAGTTCTGCTTCGTTAATCCCTTAAGAGAGAGCTGAAGCAAAGATGGGGGGTGAGAACACCTTACTTAATGCAAGCCAAGAAAATAATCAGCAATACTGAAAATAGTTTCCCCTTCATTAATATCAAGATGCAGAGCTGGGTCCCTTTCAATGATGTATCAAAGAATGGTACTATCTGGTGAGCCCTAGAATTTTCTTTTCCAAAATGTAAACCTTTACCTATTGGCAGACTTTTAAAATATCTTTACTTATGCTAAAGGTCAGCCCCGCCGGCACAATTTGGAGGCAAATATCCATTCTTGACTCTATACACTCACTGGTTTTGAGCTAAGGTACCTCCCAAAAAGGGTTGTAAATACCAGATCCAGGTATGTGACAGTTCTCAAATTTTGACTGCATTAATCTCCACAATGTTTTTTCAGGCTCACCTAGATTACTGGCTATGACTGAAGCAGATGATCATTTCATATCAGAACTTTTTATGTAGTGTTACCAATATGGAGTAGGAATTTGTGAGTCATTTGGACACATTTAAGAATGGAACCAACATTAAATATTACACATTGGTACCCCCACAGTACAGTTATGGCTGGCTTTGAAGGTTCAGCCATCTCGCTGACTAATTCTTTTTTCAAGACTGGATAAAATGAAGAATCTCAGATTATGTGTTTGAAAAGTTCAGGACCACATAAGGATTTTTGCAAATCTGGTCTCAAACAACCCCAGTGCCCTGCCCTGCAATACACCCAAGGAATCATTTCCTGCAGGGCTGATTTAATTGAATTTGAGCCTCCATCTAACCTACTGGAGCTGGTTCTTTTTTGATTGCCCTGAACCAAATTTTTACAGAAAACAGTTTACAAATGCATCATGAAAGAATACAGCGTTCACATAGCTATAAAGGGAGTTTCATTTTTTTCTCCTCTATAGACAGGATTTACAATTGATAGGGAAAAATCCCATGTCCACTATGAACAATAAAGAACATGAACTAGTATATTCATTCAGTACCTGAATTCTGTTATCTGGGATAGAGAACTGCATAAATCAAGGATTCAAGAAAACACAGAAAAAGGGATCATATAACATGTAGATGAAAACAAACAAAGCTGTGAAGAGATTACATACTTTAAATACCCAAGAAGCAGAAATACATTATTAATGTTTTCAAAGGAAAGGAAGATTCAAAATTAATCAGTGAAGAAGTGTTAAACACTTCTCCACCCCATAAAAGAGTACATAACATATTGTGGACTATTCAGTGAAGTACCCATTGCTGAATGTCCAGAACAGTTTTCTGAACTTCAGCAATACATTGAAAAGCCTAATTTAATGAGGAAGGCAACATGGATTTATGACAGCAAGGTCCTTCTTAATTAACTTGGTAGTGTTGTTAAATAATGTTTTCACCGGAGCAGAGGAATGGAAATGCCATAGATAATATCTCTTTCAGTTTTATTACAGCGCTTGATATAATTTCAGATTAAAGACTATAAAGTAGAAAAATGTCTCATAAACAAGTAACAACAAGTGGTGGGTTAAGCTGAGTAGTGAGGAGACTCTTCTTACTTTTATATGTAATTGAGTTAGGCAACAATATCAGATAAAGCTAGAAATACAAAAGATTCATGCACTGTTAGGCATGAAAGGTATGCTAAAGGGCCAACATACTACCCCACAAAGGCAATAGAAGTTCTCTGTGGACTTCAATGGAAGCTGGGTTGTAAATTTATTAGCCTTTACTGATTAATACACAAAGCCATTTTTTCTTGAGTTGGAGATGCTGTTATGTAAATTGTGAAAAAATGGTGCAGAAAGATGTAGTTGATGTTTTCTGAAACATCTTGGTATAATGCGTGAGTAAAAGTATCAACAGGCACAGAACCATGTATCATTATCTCCCTCACCATCACCTTGCTGGATTATAGTTTCACAACCTCTGTTACTGGTCTTTAGTTTAATTCATGAGTCCTCAGTTTCTGCTACGTTGTGGGTTTCAGGCTCATCTTTTGCTTTTGCTTTTAGTTCAGAGATACTGTGCACCCACCAGGCTAAATAAGATCAATGAAGTTCAACTGCACAGCTTATATTTTTTACTTTAATACACAGGTGGCATAGGCAGGGCCAATCATATCACAACTGTTATGCTAAATACTCTGAAGCCTGTAGACTATAGGCACAAGTCAAGTCAGAAGTATGGAGATTAAAATCTACTCTGCATTGATGTGAATTAGGTACTGATCTTGCAAAAATTACAATAAAGCTATCACTAAGGAACAGCTAAGCTACCCAGAACTGATCTCTTCAGCACCAAAATGTATAAACCAAGAGAATGATGCAACTGACTTGGAAAACGAATGCTATGATTTAATTTGTGTCGTGTTAGAAACTGAAGGTTAGACTTTTTTAACGTTTTTTGTGCTATATCCTGGCAGTAATACTTACACAGTGCTATTGAGCTGCACTTTCTTCCATGTGAGAACCCTTTGAGTTTCATTGGGTTACACACAGAATAAAACACTAATCAGTACAAGGAAGGTCTGGCTCTGAGTCTGGCTCATAGACAGAGGACCAGAGAGAGAACTTTGTTTTGGTTATTCTCTAAGTAGGAGACTTTGAATTTCCTTTTTACCTAAGCTACATCTGCTGAGCTAGTTTATTACAAAAGAAATGGGAACTATGGCGATACATAGCTCCAAGAGTCTCCCATTCATACCATAAATATGTGAGGCCATGGCTCTGGGCAAGCTTTTCAACACATTCAGTCGCAGGATTTGATAGAATGCAACAGCTAGCTCTCATTGCACCTCTTAATTTGCTTGCTGGAACTTGGCAATTTACCTTTCAAGAGCCACAGACCAAGTGGATATCTGTTTGGCACACACAAAAGTTCTTTTCAGGGATCTAGTGAAAGGGTAAGGTATGGTCTGCAGCTTAATGAAGTTATAAGCTAGTGACATATCTTGCCAGAAAAATATTCATGACTTACTAAAAGGAAAAAAACTAGTCATCACAAAAGAAGGGATTATGTTTTGATTTTTAATATGCATAGTTTAATTTGTACTTAGCTGATTTTATTTTTATACACACACACACACACACACACACACACACACACACTGCATTTGCAAAGCAAAGAAAGTGGCTGCAGAAACTTTTGTAGTACAAAGACACCACATTAATAACGAAACCCTGAACCATTCATAGTTAAGGCCAGGTTTGTTGAAGAGTTCATTTGAGTTTTGGCAAACATTGTAAGACTTTTGGGTGCAGTGCTGCAATTGATGTTTTCATGTGGCAACTAGTTGAAACTGCCATGGTTCGGGCTAAGTATCACACTAAGTCTGAACTCAAAACCACAAAGATGAACTCCAAGCCATGAATTTACATAAATTTACAAACATTTCCAAAATTCTACAAAGGGAAACTGCAGCTCAGTTCTTCAAAGATATCCATTTTCCAAAGTATACACAGATTTTGTTTTGCTGTTGTTCCCATGAGGCCAGAAGAGAAGACTACATGCTATCTTCTTCATGGAAAGTCCTCTTTTCTGCCTCTGGGTCCTACACAATTTGGTTATTTCTACACTTGCAAGTTGTGTACCGGGTTTTGAAAGTCCTGACAGAAGCAAGATCTGGAGACTTGCCTCTTTGAAGAGGCAAGAGCTTCTAAGAGGTGATAGGATGTAAGAAGGGAACATTAGTAGCCAATATTGATATATGAAGCCAGCGGTCACTGTTATGAGGTTTATAGCAGGAGTGATGAGGTTTGAAGGTTTGAGAAAGGGGAGGTGGAGGCTTCTGAACGGAAATGGTCTTCTTGGAGAAGGGGCAGTAGAACATGGGTCTAAAAAAGAATAAAGCATCTGAGGAAACATTATGTCTGATTTGAAAGTATTTATGAGTGCTTGTGCCTCTCATTTAATATGCTATGATTATGACTAAATTTAAATCTGATCAGCTTTGGAAGAGCAGCTCAGATATGTGGGGTGAGAGGGCAAACACAGAAAAGGCACTAGCTCTGCAAAGTGCTTTTGGGGTTGGAAGAAATGGAGATGCTAATGCAGCAAGACATGGGGTTTATTTTGGACAAGGATTTAGCTCAACCTCAGGGAAACAACTTGGAGCAGGAAAGTGAATCTGGGGGAAGTCATTAATAAAGGGTGGCTGGGAAGCAGGCAAGGGCTGTGGAGCAGGAGGTGTGGGTGCCAGGAAGACCCAGGGCCAGAGGGACTGAGTGGCTGGCTCTCAGCTGGGCTGGGCTGGGAATGCCAGGGAAGGAAGGGTTAGCAAATCACACCTGTAGAGAGCTTTACAAGTGCTGGAGGCCATGATGCCTGTGAAGCTCTCTACACACACCTAGGCACCTCTGGTTTGTTTCAGAGTTCCTCTGTAGAGTTTAAATTAATTTATACAAGAGCACCGGATTTTAGAAAGGATTAAAAGGCCTCTGGAATTAAATGCAGGTAGTTTATAATCTCAGTTGTTTAGCTCTTGTTAAATTTTTTTTTCCATTTCTTTATATTTCCACAACTTGCCAGTAGTCTTAGGTGTAACAATATATACTACGCGTTGGTGTTCTGCCTACCACTACCACTGAGCACAACATGCTGATTTTCACAGTCTTAAAAAGGAAAAAGCATGAAAACACACATACACGCACACAACCCAGTACATACATGCTTAGAAAACAGTAGATAGCAACATCTGCCATAGATCTGTAACATTTAAAAAATATTTACTAGGAAAATGTTAAAAGAATGTGTAGCTTTTACATATTGGAAGGCCTTGATCCAAAGTTTTTTTCTCAGAAGGGTGTACTATTTTGCCATGTGGTAGGTACCCTGAGCTGCTGTTAATCTGAAAAGAAGCAAGAAGCCTTTGGTGCCACCATAGAAACATTAAGGTACCTGCAGTCCAGAAAGGCGAGCAAAACAGAATAGGAGTTAGGTGGTTAACTCACCTGATTTCAGTGGGAGCTAGGCATGCAATGCATTTAATTGCTTCTGAAAATTTGACAAGGTGCTCATCTGCATTTTTAGTCACCTAAATGTGTTCAAGATTTGGTCTTAATGGAGCCTACTGACCCTTCCACATGTATTGGATGCCCTCCCCTGAGATCACCGTCTTGCTGAACATCCAGTCCACAGCTCCCCACTATCACTAAGCAAGATACCTGTGTCAGTGTTTTGGGAGCTTGTGGAAACCCCATAAACCCTTAAGAGATTAGGCGACCTAAAATGAAAGCCAGGTAATTTACTTGCTCTTTTACTGCCCATTTCTTCTGGGTAGCTTTTTAAGAAAATCTCCTTACAATCAATAAAATATATTTATGACAAAGTACCACACTCCTACCAACAATCTGCGAGCTGGTACATACACTTCACGGCTTATAAACTGACACACTGTAATAGCTGCACAGTTTTTAGCAGCTGTCTCTCACACCATGTGTCCTGCCCAAGTGAAGACTGAGATTCAGACATGGTGTTCAAAAGCTGGGATTATCCTGCGATTTTCAGAATAGATGGCAACCATATAATAATTAATTCCCTAAAACCAAGCAGGGAGAAACAGCTGAAGAGAAGTGTTTTTTTTCACTACAAAGCAGCTCTAACACCTGGGGGGCTGTCAGATATTCTGGACGTGGATATAGTATAAGAACCTCAATAGTAAACAGATATATTGATATTATGTTCCTACCCACACTCCAGTTTTGGAAATGGATGTGTGACTTCCATAGCAAACAACAGGTGAGTCTGCACATCCATCCTTATACATGACTCTAAACGTATTTATGAGAAAGAGGAGTCCAGAAATAGGAATTCTACCTAGATTTTAAAGAATTAATCCTCCTCTTTCTTTTTATTTGAATGAGGTTAAAAATATCCTCATCTGCAAACTGCAGACAGATCTCTTACAACCTGACCCTCTACCTCAATCCATTCCACATAGAAATAGTGACATCCTTTTAAAATTAATTTTTCAGCCTCGAGAAGTCTATCTTTTCTGTCTTTGTGATGAACATGCCTCTACTGGATCCGCAAAGTAAGTTGAGAAGACAGGAGGCCGCTGATCCCAACTGCAATCCCCAAAAGCTATCACAAACCTTGTTACATGGTAAGAAGCTACAAAGTCAAATATGGATACCTATTGCATTCTAGAGCTCTATGCTTTTAGCCCTGTATCTTAAATGGGGGTGAAGAAACAAGATTTGGGCCTTTACTCATAAGCAATACTAAAATGGTGCAATTTGCATCTCTTTTAAATAATGCAGGAACAAAAGTTTTGAGTAATCTTAATCTATATGCTGTTTTCTTGGCTTTCTAGCCACAGTTGAGTTGGCTCATCTAGTTATTGGAAGAACTGACTTTTAGTAAATCACTTGATTTGCATAACATACCTGCTTTTTACAAACAATGATTTCCTCACCAAAATGCTAACAAGTTGGCTTCTTTTTTTTTTATTAATAAAAAAAAAAAGAAAAACAAAGAAGAAGTATCCAAGCTTGACTTCCTCTTTTATTCCACTTTTTGATAGTACATAGTGGTGAAGTTGGCAGATCTCCTTTACAGGTTTTAAAATTTTCAGATTCTGTTGGAATTCAGAAAAAAACTTTCAAAGTGCTCTGTAGCATTACAAAAGACTTGTGCCTTTTTCATCTGTCAGCTTGAGCAACCTGCCAGTAAATAAAGATGAAGAATTACAATAACTTGAAATAATATTTTTGCGCATTTAAAATAGTTTCCAGACAGGGATCTCAAATTGCTTCAGGAGTATTAGGGAATACAAGCAATGGAAACCTTACTACATCACTCCCTAGAAAAAGAAAGCAAGAAAGAAAAAAAAGAAGCTGTTTTGGGGTGGAGAAAGGACGGCTTAGAGATACCTAGTGCCTGACCCAGGGTCAAATGGGAGAAAAAATGTATAGCTGATGACAGAACTCAGGGATGAGCTTACAGAAAACAGCAATAGGTTTCTGCATCAAGAAAAGACATCTCAATCAGCAAACAGATTTTTAAGAGCACAAGGAGAGCAGTCAAAATCCTCTAGTTTTATAAGAAAGGCATTTAAGAGCTACGAAAGATGAATGAATGATGATATTATCCCTACTACATAAGGTAGTACTTGCATTTCTGTTAAGCACAGAATAATTCCTGGAATAATTAAACAAAAAACCAGAAAGAATTAGGACACTTTGGAAGGACTGACATTATGGCTGATTTTCAAAGAAGTTTTAGGTTTAGGGGTGCAAATCCTATCAAAACAAAATAAGAAATGGGTGCCAAACTCTCTGGAGCCTCATTGAAATTCTCAGCTCATATCACTGTAATTGATTGCATATGAACACAAATTAGAGTTAAAATAGAACTTAATTCTATCGTGTACATATGTTCATTTTTTTCCTGCCATCATTCATTCATCGCTTTTTTTAAGTGCACCTTTCATTGAGTGATTTACAGTAGTAAAATAACCACAGAGAAAACATGCTGCCTTCCACACACCCCTAAAATCCTAAAATATTAAAAAGCAATAATAAACAATGGACCATAACATCGGCTGCCTTGATTTGACACTATTTCTTTGCCAATTTAAACTAGCTGAGTACGTGGCCTCCTGCATTTTTGTGTTTTCCAAGGTTATTCTCAGCAGCACCTGCACAGTAAATAAAGGTAAAAGTGCAAGAAAATAGACACAGACGTATCAGCGAATGAGGAGCTCTGCTTCCATATACATTAGTGAACTTTTCTCCTGACAAACAGGCTATCACCGTATAATGGGCTTTTCCTGAAGTTTACTGCGGC
Organism: Falco naumanni; assembly: GCF_017639655.2. Lineage (NCBI taxonomy): Eukaryota > Metazoa > Chordata > Aves > Falconiformes > Falconidae > Falco > Falco naumanni. Next base: position 55,955,470 of record NC_054060.1, on the reverse strand, counting down.
ACTGTTTATAATAACATTGCATCCAGCCTGCCTTGTTGGTACTTTTGCATTGCAGGGTAACAGTTCTGAGGTGGCAGCAAACAGCTTCCGTGCTTGTGTCAGGAGAAATAAAACTGTTATTATTTCATACACTTCAGAGGCCACACTCGAACTCAGCAGTTCTGCAGAGCTGTTGTGAACAGAAAGCTCTGCTGTAGAACACCGGGCTGCCCCCTCAACAATAAACCGTCTTCTCTCCCCTCCGTGTTTGGCTTCCCGCCAGTTGCCCATTTGCTTTACACCATCAATTTATATTCACTGAGATGGTGTAAGGTTCTAGAACAGCACTGATTATCAAATCTGCCTGCCAAACATATGAGCAGTAAAAGCTGGTCTTCCAGAGTCCTACATGTATCATCCAAGGGCCCTATCCTGCGAGCTCGCCCTGCGAGGAGCAGCGCTCGGATCAGCTGGCGATGGCAGAGCCCTTCATGACCGGAGATGCCACTGCTGGGAGCAAGAGCTCACGGGCCGAGGTCCTCAGTGGCTCGGCTCCCCTGTGCAGAGCTCACAAGGAGTGCTTTTCAATAACCCCACAACAGTGTAAGCCCCGCCAGAGTCAGTCGAGAGAGCTCGTACCTTTTGTCACATCTTTTGATTGCTGTTTCATACAACAGCCATTTGCCGGCTGATACCATCTCCTCTGGTATATGTGGAGCAGTTTTTAAAAAGGCTTTGGAAGAGCCGTGCAGCCACTCATTCCTTGCTAATCCCAAATATTGAAAAGCCAGAAAGCTCTCGCCTTCTTACCCCTCCCCACATCCAAAACAACCCAATGTCAGAGTTCAAAAAAGTTAAAAATCACGAAGCTTTAGGAAAGGACTTTAAAAAGAACATGGGCTGATTTTTGTCTTTAATGTCCAAGTAGCATGTAAGTCCAACTTCCAAACTTTCTATTCGGTCATGAGGTCTAGGAATTTACATCTTTAAATGGAAGTTTAGATTCTCAGAGGAAAGAAAAAAAAGATGTTTACAGCTGGGATGGTTCTTTAGAAAGACACCAAATGTCATGAGAGCAGCATTCAGGAGAACTGAAAACACTGCATTAACAATGGATTTTAGCAAATTAATTAGCCTTGCCCATTTTAATTTTTCTTTCACAATGCTTTAAGCTTGTGAGAATCAGCCACAATGGGTTTTGTTCATAACTTACTTTGCATCTAAAAAGAATTAGAATATTTCATGCTTCCTTTTCCATGCGGTCATATATTGGTAATCCTAATTTGAATCCTTTTGCCTCATGTGCAATTAGTTCTCACTGAAGCCAATAGACGTCATCCATACGTAAGGAAAGCAGGATGGAGCTTTAATGAGTGGGAAGTAAATGTAACAATGAAATAGCAAATGAAGAGGTTTTGCAGAGACTATACAGCTCTCTGGATGTGAAACAAACTGTAGAGATAAATACGTCTACCTACTCTGCTTAAGACCTGCAATACTGGGCTCACTTAATGCATTCAAAAGTGCGCGTGCGTCTTCCAAATGTTTCCTAGCTATATTAATCACATCTCAATCCTAAAATGAACTCTGTGCAAGAAGACTTATGCACATCCACAGTGTTATCTGCAGGATTACAGCCTTTATTGCCGACTATTTGTAAATAAGGATAAAAGTCAGCGTAGGCATCTCTTCAAATGCAACTTTAAAATACCATATGTCCTTATGCTTGTGTTATGTGATGAAACCTGACAGATCAAAGGACCAGATTTCCCACTCTACATTGATTATTTACTATCATTCATTTTCATGCATTTTAATATGTGGTATCTACATTTAGGTTCTTGAGAGCCAGCGAGAATTCAAGCTGCAGTACTTGGATCCAGACTCTGAACTTCACATAGCTTGGGGATCTGGCATTTTGGTTCAGCTTTTCCTCTATGTAAACAACAATGTATCTCAGATGAAGTCCACACTGCCTTCAAACATGCTCAAGCTGTCTTACCCCTTCCCTCCTCTCCAATCTATTCACCTTTTCCCCTCAAAAAAGGAAAAAAAAAAAAATCAGTTCATGGCTAGAAATTCAAACAGATTTTGACTGCAGGCATCAATCCTACAATTCACTGTGTAAGTCAGTGGAAGTGCTCATGTTGTCTTTCTCAACATAAACTAACAGAGTGGCCCAACAGAGACAAGAGGGCTTCTGACACTCCTCTTTATTGCCCAGTCATAAATTCATAAAGGGATGTATACTATCACCAATTGGTAAGTTTGCTAGATAAACATCAACACCAATTTAATGACTTGTGTACACGTTGTAAATCAGGGATTCTTTATACAAAGAAATCAGATAAATCAAACATGAGCTGAGGCTTAGAGGAAAGCAATTAAAGCTTTAAGGTAAGGTTGCTGAGGGAGGGCTCTGTATCACATTATAGTGTATAATAGAAAACGTGTTAACATGGAGTACAGTATGTGAAATTAAATTAATTAGTAATATAAAACACTTCTAAAGCAGCATGTCCATTGACAGATAAATAGATTAAACATAAGAGATAAATAACCCATTCAGAGATCTCAGCTCTTTTTTATCAAAGAGAAGAAATGAAAAAAGGAATCAAACTTCCTAAAAGACAGAGGTGATAAAAGCATAGCTAAAATAGACATTTTAAAGCTGACTTGTTCGCCCCAGGCTAGTGATTGAAAAGAAAAAGCATAGCCGGACCATAAAAAACCTATTGGACCATATTTCATTTGCTCTAGTATATTTAAATGTTTCACTGCACACCAATTTAAATCTAGTGCCTTATAGGCTGGTATAAAATACCTTAAGCTGTACTACTTTCTGAGCAACTGTAAGGAACCTTTCTTTGAGACAGACCTCTTACACTTACCTCGCATAGCCTTTCTTAAGGTTAGTAATATACTTAAGGCTGTATGGGCAAATTTTTTCGCTACAGACATCAAAATGAGTAACAGCTCCTTTCCCCTAACAAAACAAACATAATCTTCTGCTAGGATTAAGGACTATTATCACAATACAAACTGGAACAGGAAAAGCTCCTGGAGTCCACGTACAAAAGCTTAACATGTTCCCTAAACTCCAGACAAGACCTTTGTATCATCTACAGCTCTTCACGTAAAGCTGAGGCTGAGGTCCCTACTTGTACTCTCTGGCGTGCAAATGGCACAATTTAAGGAACCAACCAGTTGCATCCAATATCTATACCCGCCTGTTACTCTTCACTGATTGCTTCTGTGCATTTCCCTTCTAAGCTTCTACCAGTTCCCTAAATAACTCTCTAGTTCCACATGTGATGGTAATATACTGCTGACAGAAGCTACTGGAGCACTTCCCTCACTCTGGTCTGCCAGAAAAGCACAGAAATTGGGACAGCTACTGCTTCCTGCAGGTTGTATTATGGTCACTTCTCAGCTGAACATCTCCAGTTTCTGACATCAATGGCTTTGCCAGCTTTCTGGGATTGTAATGGCACACCAAGCACCCACCAATTTCAGGCACACCTTTGGTGGTCCAGACTGTACTTCAGGGATCTCAGGTTTATGTCTATGGCATCCAGTATGCAGAAGTGTCCTTTGTTCCCCAGCACCTGAATTAGGTGAGTAACACAGAAGCTACTGCGTGACTTCACAGTGAGTCACGCTGATGCCTATTCTAATCTGCAACTCGCTACCCAGAGGAAAGTAAGTTTTGTTTTGGTTAAAGTAGGCTTTCATTTATTCATCTCCACAGTAATAGGAGCCTACATGTTAGCCATCATAATACAAAATGCTTTTAAATCCTCCCTAAGGGAAATGTATTATCCACCATTTCTGTAAAAAAGGAGTGGGGGATGGGACATAAAGGCAAGTATTCTAGCTACAGGTCACAAAGCAATGTTTCTACAGCAGCCTCAACAGTGTGCATCATTGCTTTAACACAAATGGCTAGAATTCATGTCAGTTAGATTTCTCTGGGTGCAACAGAAAAATTATAACGTGTAGCTCTTTTGCAAACACGGATGCAAAGCCAGTATTCACCCACTGGAAGTTCTGACAACGCAGAGGGGCACCTGGTTAGTATGTTATGAAAAAACAGAAGTTACTAACACATCCAAGGGTGAAGAGAGAGGGAATGTGACATACTTTGAATGAGTAAACCATGCTGACTCTACAATGCAAAGTTTAGAAACATCAGGAGCAAGTTAGGTACACAAATTAAAGCTGCCCTGAGGCAACTTTAATTTACGTGACTGGGTGATTTGCTATCACTACGTAACTGCCAAAGCCTCACTACATTTGGCAACATCACAGAAATAACCTTACCATACAGGCAAACCACTCACTGGTTATCTGCACTGAATTAACCCATGTAAACACTTTGATCAACATGAGGTGTACATCTAAAGACAAATTCTGGCCCCGTGAGCACTGCTGCATATGTGCAGTAACTTACTACCATTCCCTCTCTTCCTAGTTTCTGGAAAAGGACTCCTAAAATTTACCCTTTTGGTTTATTATAGGCAGAACAGGTATTCCTCTTGTAAGACAGTATTTCTTTTTGTTAAACTTTGCTTTCCAAAATGGTATTTACTCTGCAGAGTATTTGCCCAAGCCTCAATTATTTTGGAAAGTTTTAGCAAAAATGATTCAGCCATTTCTGAAAATGAAATTAAAGAGAAATATTGGTATGTTGTTTCTCGCTATATTTAATTGAGGAGAGCATGCTTTGGAACAGAAGCATAACATTTGGAGAAGGGATGGCCCTACTCTCGGGGATGTGCCTTTTGCCATCTCTTTGAAAATCCACCCACATTTGGCCAAGCTATAAACCTTTGAAATTTTTCAATTAGCACTAGTTCAGTAAAGACATTTAAGAGTTTGTCAGCTAAATTCTTCAAAGACTCCATCTGTACTGAACATGCTCCAGCCTGTACATGCTGGCATCTGCAGCACCCCCCACAGAACAAGGGAGCATGCGCTGCTCCAGCTCCGAGCAGGACTTCCTCTGAAACAGCCCTTCTCCATTGCTGTGGACATTCCTAGGCCAGGGACTGAGCCCAGGGTGCTGCCACCTGTATCCTCCACATCCCACACCTATGTGCTGGGAAGGACCACAGGGGAGTAATGTAAAGTTGGCTGGCATTTTTCTTTTAACGTTTGCCTCCAATGTCCGTCATTACAAAAAGCCTTCAAAAGAGTGAATCAGTGTGAGGCTCCTCTTTTGCAGCAAAACAGCAACTAAGATGGGTCCCAGCTCTTCATCCAGCCTCCACCATCAACTGCACTGGCCCTGATGTTTCTTCTTCCCTCACCATTTCTGTTACCCCACTCCAGTCCCGGGGTCTAAGTCCCAGCAGCTACCTCCTTCCAGTCCACTCCTAGCCCAATTAATTCTCAGCCACCCTTTCCCAGTGCTCCAGCTCCATTCCCTTACAGCCAGAGTCTCCTTAATTCCCAATGCAGCACCAGCCTCCTTAATCATCCAGCCCCCTTCAATTCCTTTGCTTCGTGGTATCCCAGTGAGTGTGACGCAAACATCATCCTTCTCTCTTGGACAGCTCTGACCCCCTCTACATTTAGCTCTAGCAACTTCCTCTACCACGGTCCTGGATATCAGGAGAAATACTACGTATGGGATAATGGTTCATTGTTTCAATGCTGGGCACTTTGAAGCAGCCTTGCAACAGTGGGTGCAGTCCCTCTGCAGCACGAGTGCAGCCTCGCCAGCACGAGGTGGTGTGGGATTCACGATTATGGCTAAGACAGAATTTTAGCTATGAAAACCCAGGAAGTCTTCAATAAGCATCTGTGAACAGTGCTTTTAGACAGGACTTAAAACGTGGCCAAATTGTTACATTTTTATAAAGGAAGCAAAAGCACACTCCTAACAGTCACCTGCCAAATTTCAGATCCCTCCCCTCTCAAAAATGGGAGCGCTAGAGCTGCTCAAAGAAAAGGTCTCCAGAATTACTTAACACTGTTAAATAATGTGCAACATGCTTCCCCTCCCCCAGTCTATTTTGCCTGAAATTTTTCTGGAGATTTTAGCTGTCTCTTAAAGGTCCTGAACAGGACGTTGAGATTGAGCCTATGCTGCTATTTACAGTTACTGGTATACACTGTATCTCCAGGACAAGAAACAAAAAGTTTAAAATCCTAAGATTGGCAGTTTCTACAGATCTTGGCTTGTTATTTTAAGAAAATTACAATAGAGCTCATTAAATATGTAATGTACGTATGTAATGTGTTAGATACTTCTAGGATCTTTTAATTGGGTAAGGTATTTTCTTTCTGTTGTGTATATTTTATAACTTCTAAGCTGTCTGAAAAGTTTAGCTTGTTTGCCTAACACGGTATAATTTTTGCACTGATACAGTTTTGTCTATTTACTTTCCCTGCTTTTCCATCAGCTGCTCACTAGGGTTGACTCTGAACGAGAGTTTGTTAACCGAGGGTCTCTAATAGGAGCCTGGCTCTACAGGGCAGAGCAAATGCCAATTAATGTAAGTAGTCAAAGCAGTTAAGATACTTCTTGACCGTTGGGTAGTTTTCTGTCAGTAAGAAGAATACTGTTACTTTAAAAGTCCAACACAATACTTTGTCTCAGAGGTATTGTTTCCATTGCACTGCATTTCATAGATCACTAAGCAGCATTAATTGAAGCCCCATTCCTTCAATCTGACCACAGGAGGACAATGCACAACCTGGGGTTTTCTATTGAGGGAAAGAGAAAATGGAGACCAAAAGAACAATGCAAATGCATCTTGTAAAATTACAATATTCCTTTTTTGCAGTTCATGACAACTTGGAGAGTTTGATAGCTGGCCTTTCTCTATCTACCCACTCCACAAGCCTGCAAAGATTCCGGTCTCTCTGTCTTCTATCTGTATGAACCGACAAATGCTCAAAGATTGCCATCACCTGAAATGGCTTGACTGATCTGCAAATGTCAGGAAAAACATGTAATAGGTTTTAATTTTGGTGGATTGGATTGGACTGACTGGACACATGAGTAAAGACACATAGCATTTAATTTTTTCCCATTTTTCTGAGTCCTGGGTGGAGCTTATATCATGTATTCTGGTAAAGTCTTTCTGACTTCCTTCTTGGAAGGCCGGGTAGCATTTGATCATACATAGGAAATAATCCGTAAGACTAGGAATGAAAGGTTTGACAGAACTGAAGAGTTTGCTGCCGGATCAACGTGTGGGTAGTAAGCAGGACAGGGTAGCACAGTAACGCACAGCAAAATGTTCTCAAGTTTCAGACCCAGTGGGCTATACAAGTTGATAACAAAGTGGCTGTTTAGATTTTATTTCCCTCTGGCACTGACATGCTTACAAGATAGGATCAGCGCTGTACATTAGAATTAGTTTGTCAACTCTGACTACTCTGCTTTTCATACACCTACATTTTGAGGAATTCTAAAAAAGTGAAAGAAACATGAACGAAGAAAACAAGATGTTTAACTGAGAGATTAAGGTTTCAAAAACAAAGAAACAAACAAAACAAACAAACAAAAAGAAACACCCGCAAGCAGACCTCTCAAACTTCATGAAAAAGAGTAAACTATGGAAGAAAAATCATCACAAATGGAACTATAGTTTTATCAGAAATTTTGTTTTCCAAGAAAGCTTTTGTAGAAGTTTTTATACAGTCTTTGTAATTAAAATACCAAATCAGTATCATATTCTGGTTAAAGGCTGAATTAGCTTTTTAGGCATGACTTTCCCTCAAAATTGTTTGTATGTATGTTTTTAAGACAGGAAGCCACCTTCACTTAAATATAAGGCCCTTTTGCTTAGAAACATAATCTTTTTGACACTTGGGGGATAAAAACTGCCTGCTGTAGTAAACGGTTTGAACATTGAACACTGTAGAAGTAGCAAGATGTTGCTTTTAAAAGTGCAGTTCGGCAGTTCCTGCAATCTCTCCATTGCATGTCTGCATGGGAATCTCCAGCTTTTTTAGCATCTTGGGGAAAAAAACTACAAAAAGTCATACAAAATGATACTAAGAGAAGTCAAGGTCTGAGGCCCCATCTTCCTCCCTTTAGATTCAATAGAAAATTAAAAATAAATCCTATTGTTTCTCCATTTGTCTAAGACCGGGCTGCGAATGAGGTGTGGAAACTAAACCACATTCTCAAGCTTAAAGGTGGTCCCTATAGGTCAGGGCTCTGGCACACCAGCAAGTCATTGTAGGAAATGCAAATTGCCACTTCTCATTGCAGTAACCATTACGTTGATAGGGGACTTCTGTCTCCAGGGCCGTCAACCTGGCAAATTTCACATGCATTAAAAAAGCCCCACACAGAAATTAAACAAAACCGGCGTCTAGGAAAAGCACATCAAGGTAGAGCTCTATTTAAAGAGGAATTTGGAACTGGACTTCTGTGACGTTTCCTGTACTTTAAACGCCTTTCTTTTTCCACTCAATACATTAAAGGGACATGATCAAGGCTAAAGAACCTAAAATTAGACCTGCCAGCTGTGTTTTGGTTTGTGAGTATTTGCAGGTCATGCTGTCCCTGTGCACTGCCTGTCTGATCCATTCCCTGGAGGAGGCAAAACACTGGAACGTAAAGGAATTCTGATACTCCTTATGCATTGCAGTACAGTCTCTGCTCTCCTCAGAGTAAATTACACAGACAGAAAGAAGACAATACACAAACACCTCTGATCTTGTAAATAGCACGGGGCTCTGGGTTTGCTATTTTACACTTAGCGTCTACGTTTCATCTTGCGTTTTGGGAAACTAGTAGGTTTTAAAAGGTCACACAGGGAAAAATGCATTCATATTCTCAAGCATATTTGATTTTGGGTCCACTGTGTGAGCTTTTACAGCATCTTCTGAAAATATCTGAACCTTCTATAATCCTGCCAATGCAAGCTGAGTTTTTAGTGTCTCAAATTACTCATTAGTCTGCCAATTTTCCACCTAATAACTCATTTAATTACTGAAAAGCAGCTCTAGATAGTTTGCAATTGCTCTATAAAACTTACTACTCACATTTTGAGGGACAGTTTATCCAAAAGGCATTAATATGACCTCTGATTTTCAGGTGATACAATCCTAACTAATTTGTTTTCACAGGCCAAGTAGTCACACACATAACTGTATAGTTTGCATGTGTTTACAATCTATGCATGTGCAAATCAGAGTTTTGAGTTGAGGAGCTCAAAATTAGAGGCAGTTTTGGATAGTTCGGCCTTATAAACCTGCCAGATGAGCTCTGCTTTTGTCAGAACAATCATCCAAATGAGTCAGTCAAATAGACATGGGTGTGTTATTGCCCCATAATTAGGGGTTGACAAAAATCTGTAATTTTCAAAATAATAATTGAAAACGCATGTGGAAATGTTATATAGAAAGCTACAATTAGAAATGTTAAAAGCAGCACTCTTTTCAAAAAGAGGCACAGATTTTGAGGCAGAGTAAGTCTCCAGGAGAGCCAACATTTTTTCTACAAATGTAGCATTTTAAGCTTGAAATAGTGCATAACCCTACTCAGGAAACCCTGGAAACCACCAGCTCAGAGGCAGCAGTGTTAACAGGACTCTTTAAATTGTTTCTCTCCCACAATCTCAAGATGAAGGAAGGAGTTGCACAGAACCAGAACAACTCCAGCTCCCTCCCCACTGGACCCGCTGTTTTAAGGACTTTCTTTGGTGACACAGGTGACAACACTGCAGAAATGGGTCATAACCCTCCAAATGCACCTAATTAAATTCTGAGGGGGAACTGTAACATGCAGTACTCACCCTCTAGCCCCTTTCAACTCCCCCTCAGTCTTTTGTGCATCTAAGGTCTCATGCTATGCAGATAGACCACTGACGTCAAAAACTATGAAGGTTGTCATAGGAGCAAACCCGGATACATCACAGACAAAGAGAAAATTTTGACATAACAACATTCTTTGTTGATTTGCTTTCCTATCCTGTCCTCTGTTTAAATTTAAAATGTATGTATCAAGGCAAAAGGATATTCAACTAAGTTACTAAAAACATTTGTAAATCATGCATATTTAGAAAGACGAAAATTCAGTTCATAAATCAGGATGTATTTGGAAGAAAGAGAAGACGACCATAATAGCAAGAAAAAGATAATCCCCCTGCCACCATGTGACCCTTTCCATCCTAGGGTCCAACTCTTTGGAGTCCAGAGAAAAAAGTGGTCAGAGACCAGAGGACTGGTGAAAGCTCATTCTGCATGGAGGCAGGGAGGTGCACATGAGATTCTTTCCAGTCACATTCAAAAATTTAGGGAAATCCATGGTAATGTCCAGATGATCACCTTACAGTCATAGAATGACTGCATTTTATAATACTGGAAAGCTTCAGGACAAACACTGATCAAGGAAATGATAAGGTTAAATTAAATCTATGGAGCCCAGCATATTTGTATTATCTGTGCTGTGTCATGCAAGTTGTGTATAAGAGATACCTTTTATGATTTGCTCTTGCCATTTTGCTTCTATTCTACAGCTACAGAATTTTTGAGACAGCAAATCCTTGATTAGTGTGCATTGATGATGCAAAATTATAAGCGTGAATTAAGGCAACATTATGCAATATTCATGCACTTATGAGGAATCATAATACACGGTTCTAGTGGCAACTATACAGCCACTGGAGTGACCTCACTGGTTTAATATGCTCAGAGTTGCTGTATAAAGTGAGAAAACCAGTGTATCAGCATTGCATTAACAATGTTTTTGCTGTAATCATAAGCAAGCTTTGCTAATATATATTAACACAAGTCATCTTAAAAATAATTGTATATTCCAAGTGTAAAAATGTTGATACAAAATGTATATTACAAAGTAGCAGTAGTAAAATGAGATCTAGCATTTTGTCTTTCCATAGATTAACTTGCTAGCCAGAATAGAAAAAAAAAACAAAAAAACCCAACAAACTACACAGCAAACCCCCCTCATTTTGGCTATTCAGTTCGCATGATTTCTGTGTAACATTTACTGTGTGCATGTTTCTGTGCATATACCCACACACAAACACACAGAGAATATAGCACAGATTTTTATATGTATGTATATTGTCACATACAAACACATATGCTCCAGAGCTTTCCTTTTAGTGTTTTTTCTTGAATCTTTACATGAATAATATCCAGCATCATGGACCTTGAACACTGATGACTCTGGTTAACGCTTTTATCCTTTGCTTGAAATTACAGGATCAGTCTAGCCAGAATTTATGAGAACCAGACCCCAGACCTCACATAGCTCACATATTAGACCATTAGGCATCTAACTACCTCTGAACAATTTCAATGCATTATCTTGCCTTCTCCCTGGGGCACAAACTTCACTCGTCCATACTTTTAATATATTTTGTCTGCATGAAGCAGATCGAGTTATTACATGCCAGCAGATCACGACTCACAGAAATCTCATTGCTCTACAGTGATGCAACTAATATCTCTCTCCCTTCTCCATGCTGAGATAGCGCAGTAAAGAAATGGTCAGTGGTGCAATTTCCAGTAAATTAATTGATAATGTATTCTGTGCAGATTTGCTGTTTATGCTTACAGACAGGTTAATTAAATATTTCCACCTTGAAATACATTTGTGTATGCATATATATGCTGATATATCACCGTACATATTCACAAACCTAAACAGAATTTTTCAAATTGCTTAGAACACTCACTGCTGCACTTTACATAAATATAGTGCCCCTCTGCTGTGAGAGGTTTTACACTTACTTTTCCAAGGCGATATAAAACCAGGATGTTGTTGCCAAACATACATTTGCATTATGACATTGGAGCAGGGGGGTTTTTGGTTGGTTTTTTTTTTTTTGATTGAAATATAACATAAAGTAAGATTAGAAATCAATTGACCTGTGACCTCTTCTGAACCTTTTACCTGGGTTGCAAGGCCATTACGTTCTTTTCTTTCATTAGCTTTTTGCCGGAGCAAGGCTGAACAGGAAACAAGGGTGATCCTGTCTCCTCCCTAGAGGCTGTTCATCAGCTGGCTCAGTTTACAGCAATAAATAAAAATATATATTTGAAACATATAATGAGTCAGAAACCTTATATTTTTCTTCATGCATTATGATCATTATTATAATACTAATATTAATAGCAGACAACAATCAGGGAATTGCACTCTTTTTGGAATTTCTTTTCTGCAAAATGATATGCACGTATTTTCCCTGCATTTAAGTACCTACCTTTATAACCCAGTTCTAGCTAATGAAGTGATTTTAGTTTGGATCTGCTAAATGAGTTTCCTTTATAGCTTGCATTCATGATGAACAGAGGATTACTCATAATAATTCTGTATTTCAAATTTAAATTCATTTTTAAAAAAACAGAAGTTAAAACCTTGTTTCCTCTTTCAAAAGCAGTTTGAAGCCCTATTCTGCAAAGTGCTCAGTGCCTTGACAAAGATGCTTAGTGCCAGAGCGACTGCAAGAGAAAACAGGGATACTCGGCACCTCAGAGAAGGCGCTTCACACTATGCAGGATTGGACACTTAATTCCTAACTAAAACAAACTCCATCAAAAGGTCATCAGTCCCAGAGACTAAAACAGTTTTGATTAAGTCCAGTCTCCCACTCTGTTGACAAGCGTCTCAATTATTTTCAACAGCTCTTGGTGTCTACATCGGAAGAATGCAGAGCAATCATCAGGCTGAGGTAACCACAGGTCCCTCGGTGAGAATCTGCAGAACATGCACACTGAGCAGCACTTTAAGACAGCTATTTTTTTTCCACCTGAGGTAGGAATAACTAATGATGTAACCAAGTTATCAGCTACACGTTTTGACATACTGGCAGTGCATGAACTAATGCCTTGTAACTGCAATGCAAGAAGAAATAGCCCCTCAGGATAAATTCTTTGGAAGTCTATGCAAGCAAAGCGATGAAATGTCTGGATGGAAAAATCTAGAACTTTTAAATAGGACTGGATGTGACTTAGCCCTGATGGATTTTCCTGTGTGCTATACAACATGAACAAGGTAAAGCTTGTCTGGCACTGATAGTTCTATCAGTCTTTGCTGATTTGCCCTAACATTTACATTAATTTAGGATGCAAGCTGTAAAGAAGAAAACATACTCTTCTTCTTTGCACTCCCTTGCTCTTGATGACCGATAGCACATACCTCTGAGCACAATATATGCACAGCAGGACATCTCAGACATCAGCTTCCTCATCTTTGGACCAGATGATTTTTCAATAGCTGCTTTCCTCCACAGCTCCCTTGCTGTTCATCCCTCTTTCAGGTAGAGGCTCAGCACTAAATAGGCCTTTCAGAAATCCAACTGGCATCCCTTCCTACCATCTCTCTAACTGCCTCCCCAATACTTCTCTCCAGCTGCCACCAATGGCACAGATTTTGGGGTAACTTATACCCAAAAATTCCCATTTCTCCCAGTACCTCTGCACTCACTGGAGTGCCCTTGTACACCTGGACCATTGCTGAAAAGGGATTCCAAGTGCCACACATTACTTTTATGTTTACAGCTTAGCTCTTGGTGCTGTGATGGGAGGCAGACCTTCTCCTGGTTTCTTGAAAGCAATGTATTAACGTAAGAGAGGCGGTGCACCTTCCTGAAGAGTCTGTTGAGCTCTTCTAAGTCTGCAGAACATGCAACAGTTAGGTGTACTCTAAAATGAGCTATGGGGCTCCCTTTCCAAAATGAAAATAATTGCTTCCAGCACATAGCTAAAAAAAAAACAACAAATAACTGCCAAACACCAACCCACCCACCCACTCCCAATTAAATAATAATTAATAAGAAAATAAAAAATGAAATTAAGACACCAAAAAAGGTATTATAATTCACAGAATCTCAGAATGGTTGAGGTTGGAAGGGACGTGTGGAGTTCATCTGGTCCAACCAACCTGTTCAAGCAGGGCCACCCAGAGCTGATTGCCCAGAACCATGTTCAGATGATTTCTGAATATCTCAAGGATGGAGACCCCACAACTCCCTGGGCAACCTGTGCCAGTTTTCAGTCACCCTCACAAGGTGTTTCCTGATGTTAATATGGTACCCCCTGTGCCCCAGTTTGTACCCTTTGCCTCTTGTCACGTCACTGGTCACCACTGAGAAGAGCCTGGCTCTGTCCTTTTTTTGCAGCCTCCCTTCAGGTATTCTTATACATTTATGAGATCTACCCTGAGCCTTTTCTTCTCCAGGATAAACTGTCCCAGCTCTCTCAGCCTTTCCTTGAATGCAAGATGCTCCAGTCCCTTAATCATCTTCACGGTTTTTCATTGGATTCTCTCCAGTATGTCCTGGGAACACAGCTCAAAATGTATTCCAGGAAACATAGCTCAAAATGTGTTAGGTATTGTGGAATTTTCACCGTCTCTCATGCTTTCAAAAGAGAGAATCGGCCTTTGAAATGTTGTCTCTAACACAGTGTCTAAAGGAAGGTGTGGAAAGTTCGGTGAAGGATCTCTATTGACTAGACTCAATATTCCACACTAGCAAAAAATAAAATATTTGTAGCATTGCTCTTCACAGATTTTTCTAGTGCTTGTGGTTGGGTAGATGTAAGATTATTTCCAAGGTTTTTGCACAACTATACCATTAATGATAACTTTTCACAGCTGGGTAATTCCTGTGCATTTGGTCTTTGCTAGCATTCATTTTAAGCTCAGAAGGCTCATTGGACACTACAAAAAAGGACATGAATGAAGGACATAAAGACAGACTGAGAAAAAATGAGATGACTGTATTAGCCGCTCGATAATTTATTTCTACTGTTTTCAGGACTATGTCCACTGCTTATGGTCTGTGCTGGGGAGATGACAGAGGATTGTGATGGATAGCAGCATCCATGAGAGCTCCCAGAAACTTAACCTAGAAAGCCTATTTCCCCTCTAGACCATGGCAAAAGAGACTATCACTCTGATTACAAGAAAATTAAATGAAATCTCAAAGCTAACTCTCAGAACATGCTTCTAGCTGCAGAAGGTTGCCTGTAATCTATTTACATTTACCTGAGGTCAGGTTTAGTGCTTTTTGAAAGCACAGGAATGGATGCTATACCTGTGGTCATAATATTTATATAGGAAGCATACTCTTCCCAGCTATATAGTGGCTTTGTAGCCCTTTCAACTTTTCAAGGCCCCAGTGCATGTGACCCTACATGTCAGGTCACTGCAGAACAAGAAAAAGGGGAAGAGTTGTGTGGGAGGCACATATCCTCTCACATAATGGCAGAGAGTCCATGTTTCAGATATGTCTCTGTCAGGGCCCTTTTGATTGCTGGATTTACACTTCTAAAGAGCAGCCCAGTGGAGCAGTTTCTCTCCCACTCCATGATTTCCCATGGCCCAGACTATAGCTGACTGACAGATTACAGATCAGGCTGCTTAGGTCTGTCTGGCACAAGGGATCATGAAGCAGAACAGAAATTGTGGGGCCCAAAAGTAAAGCTGGAAGTGCATGACTTGTTTTCTGAAAATACATGGGACAGTGTGAGAGAAGTCAGACAAATGTCTCTTTCTCAGTGTTTAAGACTTGGCAGGTCTGCTAGCTGTAGAGCTCAGCAGCCTATATAGCAACTTCCCTATGCCGTCCAAGTTCAGTTGATTATTCACTGCAAGGCAGCCAAAAAAAAAAGAATGGTGATAGAGGGCAATGAAGTCATATTGCTCCCCCTCCAGCAGACTTTAACTTGCTCTCCCATATCCATCTGTGGATTTTAACGGGACTCTCTACAGGTGCTGTGGGTTCTGATACACAACTGCAGACAGGCTTTTCTACCTTTACATTTGTTGTGTAAAAAGCAAAGGCAACAAAAAGAGCTACTGTCATTTATTGAAATGTAAATAGACAAATATATCAACTATAGAAATAGTAAAAATTATAACATACATTTACTTTAGTATTTTATTTGTTCATGTGATAGACTTTTCTATATAGGTGCAATTTACTGTCTTTCCCAGCTACTTCCAAACCAAGGCTATGCGGGGCAGTTCGGAAGTTCAGGACTTTGTGTTCTGTATCAATATTAAAGCTCCTTTTGAGCTAATGAAATTGTTTAAGTTACTTTTCCCTGTTGCTAACACAGTCATTACCCAGCTAAGAACACCTCCAGTTTATTTCAGAATTTCTGGCCTTCATAATAACACCAGTAAGTTTGCTCTGCATAGATTTTGCCCCACCTAACAGGTCAGAGCGTGACCTAATCTGGTATTTCTGATAGGACTGGAGGCTGGAGGATAAAGGAATTCACATGGAGTGCCCACTGTTCTTTTCAGTTTCTGCTCAGGGTATTTCTTTCTTGCCAGTCCAATGCACCTGTTTTGATGATCTGCACTTGGAAGTCAATGGAACCTGTGAACTTTCAGATGGCTGTGGAAAAGGTGGCTGTGTAGTCAGCAGACCTCTATACTGACAGCCTGATGAGACTTTCTATTGATCTCTTATCCTGAGACATCATTTCACAATTTCTACATCATCTCTTATCACATAATTTCTTTCCGTCAGTCACTTGGCTTACACAACACCATTGGTGAATAATACCTAAAATCACATTTAATTTACATTTATTTATACTAAAAAAACCACCCTCCTATGCTGCTAGAACTCTCATTAACTGCATGAAAGTAGGAGAAGGGAATTTACTCATTCTGAAAATACTAATTCTTTTGAAAAGCAAACCTTTCTGAAGGTAGAGACAACATTTTGATGGATGGAGGTGCAAGGGAAAAATTAATTTGCCACAGGAGAATCTGCAGAAATGCTGGTGGTGGAAAAAGTTCTGTCAGCCTCCAACAGCTGCTGGACAGATACTTCTGGGACCCACAAAAAAAACTGAAGAGAAAGAAATTAAGAAAAACTGTTCATTTGGGGGGAAGAAGGACAATGCAGAAATGAAAGAGCAACTGTAGTCTATTGCCCAGTTTCCTCAATTCATGACATGTCAGTCTGGAAAAAATGTTATTAATGTTCTTCTCTTTTTTGATGTGGTAGTGGACAGTCAGCATGACATTTCCTTTCAATAGTAGCTGGAATCAGGCACCTGTATCTATCTTTGATCATTCATTATTCTTAACTGCTTTAATTCAAGGGCCCCAACCAAGATTCATCATTACTCTCACTGTTGCACAAATCTATGTGAAGACAAAGTTTTAACAGCAACATGTGATCTGATGTTCTTAGTTACTGGGCACGCCCATATCTTATGGATTTCATGAGAGACACAGGGACTGAGCCTTAAGGAAATCAGGTGGGGGATTACTCAATAATTTTTGTTTTCAAACAAAATTTAAAAAATATTTTTCCCACTTGATCTGACCAAGCAGGTATTAAGGGACAACATTTTATGATGATTACTATCATTCACTTTGTAAAGTCTGTAAAACCTTAGAAAATTAAGTACAAATGTTAACCATAGTGTCCTCACCAACTTCCTATTGCCTATTGAAGTTTCCTCTTGCAACTTCAGCGGGGTGTCATCATGTTTACCCTTACTTTCTGCGCTACATTATTTTGTATTTTTTGTGCTTTGTTAAGAGAGTGAGAGGTATCATCACAGAAGTATCTGCATCCGAGTGGTGAGTGAAATGATTCCTGCACTATTGCAAGAGAACCTGTTGATGGCTCCTGCAGTTAGGTAAGCTGACAAGATTTAAAAACTTACTGCTTTCTTTTTTAATGTATTTTTTGTGGTTGGCCTAAAAATCAGCAGCAAGCACATCATTGGACTAGGGAAATGCCTTTTCTTTGCCCAAGGAAAATAAGCATTGTATATACATATCATGATGCAGTCTTTAATTGTATGAATGCATACAATTTTCTCTCTCCTCCAGTGAAAGGATACAGGCTTCATTCACCACAAAGGCGATACATAGAGTGGAACTGAGAACGGAGAAAATATCTGGCATTCTCTAACTTCAAAGTCCTTCACTTAGCAACCTATGAAGTGTTCTTTGAGCCTAGCTATTGTTTGTATATGAGGTCATAACACTACATCAGGCAAATCTGAAGTAGTATTTCGGTTTTGAATATGCAAAAGTAATATCGCTAGTTTACGACAGAACTTTGCTGTTGTCTTTCAGTGGTCTCAGAGAACCCCACCTGGATTATTTCTATCACAAAAGGTTGTGTTTTAAACTTTATACTGCTGTCATAGCTCAAACTCCCTTAACGTTCAGCTGTAGTAGATCTCTAATTTTGGCCACTGCCTTCAGGTTCCAGTATCTGAAATATCTGCTGGCCTAACAAAACTTAAAAATAAAAGACTGAGCTATCTTGCCAGTGCATGTGGTATGCAACTGAAGTATAAATATTTCACTTGATATTTGTTATCTTATTTGATGACTTAGAAACTTCAAGACAAGTTATCTAAATACTTCCAGTGTTACATTCCTATCTCAAGTTTTACGTCTCTAATACCTATCACACTGAACACTCTACAGCTTTCCAGCCCTCCCTTCATCTAGAGGAGCATTTATCTTTACTTCTCACGATAAACTATTCTCCCCTCAAAACAGCAATATGTCTGCTAAACATATATAATAAAAATAGCCTTTGCAGAAATCTAACATACTACATGTTGATATAGTGCTGATCCAGACATTCATTAAAAAGAGCTTCCCCACTCACTTCCCATGTAAATAATTGAAAAAGGGGTCATCTTATAAATTTGTCAAAAGACTTCTAAAACCATGCTGCACTGCATGTCCACATCTTTATCTCCTTGTATTTCTGCTCTGACATTGACTTGAATTTGAATCAAATCAGTGAACCTATCACTCAGTGGCTGCACTGGGTAACCTATTTGAAAATAATTTCAAATCTGCTCCCGTGGCCGGGTTTAAAAGCAATCATGATGTCAAGGGATGACTTTTCAACAGTGCTCACCACCTTCACTGAGCTTTTTTAAAAACCTGGGCCCTGCACACAAATGTTCAGCTCACATACCCTACCCACACTCCTGCTGACACATCTGCAGTCCGTCTCAGCCAAAAGCACTGAGGAACATTTCAGCTAAACAACTTGCAAGACAGGTCTGATGCTACACCTGTGGGGAGGCTTGGATCCCTCTTTCCTTTGAATTACTTTGTTGGTTTTTAAGCAGAGAGATGTCAGTCTTAAAGCATCTCTGACAACCTTCAAGGGCAATTTAATTAAAATATTTATCTGTTAAACCAAAAAATCCCTGCCAAAATCCAAGCCTACCCTCTCCACACTGAAAGCTTGTGACTATCTTTGTTGGCTCCAGTTCTCAAAGACGACACTCCATTAGCTTCTTTGGGACTTGGATCAAGTCCTAAGTGTATAAATCATGTCAAAAGACCGCACAACATATTTTATTTGTATGAGATATGCATGAGGGGTCATATCAGTAAACTTCCCATTGCTATTAATGAATCACACATGTGCGACTAGATATATGTATCAGGCCAAGCCTAGCCTGTGAACCAATGGACACACAAATTCTGAAATCCCTGCTGACTGCACATGGTTTCCACAGGCTTGACTTTGTTCCTTCCCATTAGGAAGTAGGTAGAAGCTTCTGAAGTGCTGAACAACTTTTAAACTGTGCTGAGAATGTAAACCAAAGCAATTCTGGTGAAAACAAAAGATCTGACAGCACTAAATTCAGTCTAACTGCTGCCCTGTTGTTTTGGGGATTTTCCCCTGCAACTCATACACCAACTTTGGTTCTTTTCATTTACACTTTTGTAGTATCTGCACAGATACTCCGCTTTTGTTGTCTTCTAACATAGGTTAAAAAGAGGAAGTTTATGTTTCAGTGCAGGAAAAAGTGCTCAACCAATGATGCATGTAAAGTGCTGTTATGTTGATTGAGCATCTGGGTTTTTTGGTCTGTATCCCACATGTTTCATCAGTATGGCAACACCTTACATTATACTCTCTCTGAAGATCTTGGACCAGTCTCACCTGGTCATATCCTTAGCCCAGAGACTTCAGCCTGAAAGTACCTCTCATTACACAACAAGTCTTAATGATTTTATGACCTAACATTTTTCCTTTAGTATAATTTAAGCAAGGTGCATAGGCAAACTGCTAACATGTGTTATCAATACACTGTATTTAGGGACCTAGTTTTATCAGATATATAGCTTCTCTAACAGTACACATGGAGATATTCCTAACAGCTTACAGTTAACAGCAGTCAGTTAAGCTACATACATAGAGAAATAGTCACCTCCAACCATCATTTTTACAGCTGGGAATTAGTTTCACAATAGACTAGAGAAAGAACATTAAAAAGGAACAATCTCAACATAAACAAAAAAAATACTCTCTTTATTTATTTTATTGTCAATGTTATTTCCATCTGCCTGGAAATGACATTTTGCACAACTTGGATAAACAAAGGGGACGCTTCTTTATTCTAAACCTTTACTGAGCAAATTAATCTGAATTCGTATCCCAAACTGGTCAAGCACAGGGATGTAAGACAGTGGCTCCCAACCAAAGGGTCGTGACCCCAATTCAGGTCATGACATTTATGAGGTGGGGTCACAAAGCCAGCGGAAATTCAATCGCAGAAGCGGGGTTTGCAACCGGAAGCAAGGTCATGAGCCTGAAGACCAGCTGAAAGGGTACTGATGTCATGCGTAACAGTGAACTCATACTGTTGCTGGACCTCCTCTCCCTGATACTCATTCAACAGTTCAAAATCTAGCTGGTTTGCAATCAATAAGCAGGAAAGAAAGGGATTCTCAAATATAGGCATGATCACTGGCCTCAGCACCTTAATATTGAACCTTGGTTTTTGAAACACAACCAAAAGCAAGAGAGAAAGTAATACTCATCTTTAAACCCTTTTGTGTAGTATTCCCTTCCACCAGAAACTTTATTCACATATCTACTTATTTCTATAATAAGCCACAGAAACAATTTTCTAGTAATATTTTAAGTGCTTCAGAAAGTTGAGTGGGATCTTTCGATTCAGACTTTCACTCATGCTAACACACTATCAAAAGTAATTTTAAATATTTCTTGAAGTTTTTAACTATTAAAAGACAAAGTTTGCCATTTCCTGGAAAATTATAAAAACTATTTTAGTTTATTTAGTACAGGCATTACAGATACTCATTCAAAAAAAAAAAACAAACCAAAAAAACCCCAAACAACAAACCCTGATGGTTTGGGTAAGAAATAAAAAATGAAAAAACTTACGACTGCAAAATAACATGGTAAGAATTAATATCTGCAAAAGTATTATGTTCTTTCTTTTTAGACAACATGGATTATTTTTTTTAAAGCTCAATTTCTGGATGTTGGCTATAAGCCAAAAAACAAACCCTGAATTTTTTCGCATGGTTGGTTTCTGGAGATGTCACCTAAGCATCAATCAGTGTCAGAGGAAATCAAAGGATTTCCATTTCAGAAAAATTGGTTCCAAAAATTGTTCTCAAGGCATGAGCATGGTGAGGACGAGGTGACGGTAAGCTACTTTTGTCATTCCTTGATTCCAGGAACTGTCAGAGGCTACAACAGCCTCAATCTAAACAGTATAAACTGGAGGACTCTCAGAGCTGCTGTAAATCTACTGGCTGATAACAGACTCTTAAGAAGTTCAGCTAGAAATCAATGGAGCACATACATGCTCTGGAAATAGCCTGATGTGTGCATGCCCAATTTAGGGGTCTTTACAAACCTTAGTGATAATTGTTCACCATACAGTGACCATTGTAGTGTGCCAAAATAAAGGCTACTTTCTCCTGAGGTTAAGTATGAAACCTTCTAAAAGTGCATAAAAAATTTTTAGGGGCACCTGTGAATGTATATATAGCCACTAAGGAAAACAGTATTGCTATCAAGTCACTGCAGGCACCTATTCCTTCAGAGTTAAATTCAGTAAAGATGGAAATCAACACTTTAAAGGTGCCTTTCACAGCATCCAGAAAATGTAATCATTGATTTCTTTACTGTACAGAAGTAGAGTCCTAGTCCTAACATGCCAGCATAAAAAGTCAGTGCTTTTAAGTCATGTTAGATATGCCATAAATATTTGGTAAGCACATACTGGCAAAATATGGATTTCAATGGAGCCATGTCATCTGCACCAACTGAAGACCTTCCCCTCAAATCTTCTTGTGGCTTGTGCATAGGGGCAGAGGACACAGATGCTTTGCTGGACTGGGAGGCGGCATAGGGAAGGTGAAAGAAGTCCCATACCCCTGGGACAAAAGGAGGGTCAGTAATGCTTCCTTCTGGGAGTGCTTCTGGACTGCACAACAGGATACTTTCGCATTAATAAACATAACATGCCCTTATCAGGTATGGCAAAACATATGCCAACTTAATTTTTAATCTTTCCTAGACGTCTGTCCCTATACCTAGAGCACCAAAATTTGTAAATGATAAGGACAGAAAAGATCTCATTCATCTGCACGTATTTATTAACACTAGGATTTTACCTTAGGCTATTGGCTGAAAACCTGTTTAGTAATTTTTATTCGAGTCGGATTCATATGACCACTATAGTGTGCTCTGCTCATTGATGTAGTCTTGGGGCATCTACACAATTAATTCTCTCTCACTGCACATCAGTGGCACGTTAAGTTTTTCCTAACAACCTATGTGGATGCATATAATTTCACCACAATATATGAAGCATGTCCAATAAAAGGAACATTGATGGGTACTTTAGTTCTACACTGCATCAAGCTTTCATACAGGCTGGACCAAAGAAAATAGAATTTGATGATTAAAGCAACTATATCCCCCAAGCCTTTCCTAACAGTCTATATCCATAGTTAAAACAGAGGAATCAAAATAAATTAAATCTGAAAGCTGATATACCAGACAGGGAGTGAAAGAAAACAAGACGTTTTGCCCTATGAAGTATTTACGTATGCTCACTACATCAGCTGCATCACAGTACAGCTGTTTGTAGGGCTGAAAACAAGGATGCCCAAGTTTTCCTAAGACTTTGGTAGAAATTTACAGAGATCAGCACACCTCCTGAAGACTGTTTCCGCTATGTAGCCTACATTTCTCATTTTGAGGTGACATTGATACATGCTTGATGAATGCAACTATTCCACGGTTACATGAAATCTAGTAAATAGATCTCAAATCAAAATGCCATTTTCTTTTCGTTCTTCTCCCTTCCCTCAGGGCCAGAAGCATTGGCTACTGCTGAAAACAGCCCTGGGACCAGGATCCTGCAATTCTGCTATCTTGCAATTCCTAAACTCTACCAGTCCCAAAGGTTAAGTTTTTATGTTTGAAATGAGGTAGATGTGGATGAAGTAGCCCCAGTGTCCCAATTCTATACATGCCAATGCGCTGTTTTCTAAAACCAGCCAAAACCAAGCTTACTTTACTCCCCTACACTTTAAAAGAAGCACAAAAAGCTTTGGCACTTTGACAAATGATGAATCCTGTTGCAGCAGTTCTTAAAGCCAGGTCAACAAAATTTTGACATCTTAACTTAAATTGCTGATGAAGATGAGTGAGCTCAAAGTGAGAAATTAGGCAGGTAAAGGGTTTGCAACTCGTTTCTGAAAAACTCTTTTGTGGGAACACAACTTCAAACATTTCAACAACTCACTTTTCTGTAAAAGACCACAATAAACTCATGGAAATTTAAAGACAGCTCACAGAAGCCAGAAACAGCCAAAGAAAGAAACTTCTAGAGGCCAAGTTCTGCATATTAAAATATCCTGTCCAATAAAGCACAAAAATAATACAATATAGCAAACAGGTTTTCATTCTCACATCGCTCCATCATTGATCATTACATTACTTTCCACATTCTTTGAAAAATTAACGCAATATTAAAGAATTTCCCACCTTTTAAATAGTAACATAACATCTTTCAGGCATTTAATAAAATAAAAGAATGACTAAGGGTAGAAATGAAGGCTTATTTGCTATGTACTATTGCAGATGTTGATCTTAGTACACACTTCAGTGATTCATGAACTCCATAATAGAATAAACCTAGAACAGTCTATTCACACAACTCTGTTGTCTTCACATATGACCTTTGCTCCACTTCATTTACAGGCTCTCACAGGAAACTGTTAGTCCATGTTATAAACTCCATTTCACCAACTTTGCATTTAATCTGATTTTACAGTTGTGTAAATTGCATTCTTATCAGACTCAGTGTACAACTATTATTTACCAGCCATAAAAAGTTTTTTCTAGTAATATGCACTACTACCTAAAAATGGTACCTAAATTATACCCATAAGATCTTCAGTGTCCTCACTGAACATGCAGTGGCCAATACAGAAAAAAAAATATATGCTGTGACAGGGCTTTGTTTTAAGTTTATATGACATTTACCTAAATGAGCCAAATTCTTTATCATCAGCCTCTATCAGAGGACATAGTGATAGTGTTGTGGAGGACATCATAGATGCACACAGTCACTTGCACAGGCAGTGCAATGACATATGCAAATGACATTTTCCTCTGTGATTTGTACATGCAATATGAATCTCTTTCATATGCAAGTGACATTGTGCAAAAAATGAGCTTGTGCATTCACATACAGAGCACTTGTGCCAGCCTCTGTTATACTGCTACTCTTTCTCACCACCAAAATGGCCTAATGGGACCAGAAAGCAGACAGACTTACTCAACTGGAGGAGAGCCAGCAATGCTAGATCTACACCACAAACCCCAATGCAGTGGCATGTCAAAGAAAAAAGAAGAGCTGATCAGACTGCTGTTGCTTTCTGACACCTCCAGCTACCTCTCACCCACACCAGAGCTGGTGTAGAAACCAGCATCTGTGTCAAGGTGCCATAGCCAGATGTTTTGTGGACACTCTGCTGTGTCTTAGTGACAGCTGAGAATCTAAATCCTTTAGGTAAAGTGCCTTTACATGTTAAGGAGACCTCTCACAATTTGTAGCTAGTGCATCCCTAAATGAATTTCGATTAAACATCTCTAAGGGAGGAAAGTTAGGTACCGCTTCAAACTACCATATGTGCTGTTCATACCACAGTTCTCTTGCAGCAGAGGAATGAGTTGCAGCTAACATAGCTAAAGGGAAGTAATGATTACACAAAAGCTACTTTTCCAGTTTCATTGCTGTATAAGAGCATAGCTATTCCCTGCATTGATTCATTTGTTACCTGGAGGGTCAAGACCTTGCCTATGCGAGTAACCACAGTAACTTCAGAGGGTGTAGGTAAATGAACTGAGTAGAACTTGGTCTTAAGGCAGATATAAAAGCATCTTTAAACAGTTCAGTATGAAAGAGGCAGAGTAGCATGACACAGGTAAGGGAACGCTTTCTAACAAACAGAAAATGTTCCCATTCTGCTGCCAGAGGTATAGATGGACCTGATGGAGGCAGCTTTTCTAGAGCCTATAGCATGTCTCTTTCAGGAGGAACCACATTGACTTAAGATGTCTTGGGATAATCAGCAAACTATGGATAAAGTAATACATCCAGTTTCTGACTCTGATACTGTACATGTACAAGTATTTACAATGTCTCAAAAAAATATTATGTTGACTCAGGGCAGGGCAAGGGGGTGTGGAGAATCAAAGTAATCTTTTTCAAGAATCAGTGTTCAGCCTGCAAATTAGTTAGGGGGGGAGGGGGGAGGTTCAGAAGTATCATAACAGATTAGAAAAGGGGTTTCTGGCCAGAACTTTGCTTTTAAAAACTCAAGTGCCTTCAAGTTTGGATTATTGTTAGTTAAATACACATATACATGAATTAGTGGCAGTAGTATTGATGCTAGTGAGAATAAAATATCATGTATTAGACAGCATCAGTTTCTGAACCTTCCTAACACCAAAAGAAAATGCATATATCACAGGGCCACTGAGATAAAGTAACACTCAGCCCTAGAGGGCACAGATTTCGTCTTTATGTAAATCAGTGCCTGTCACTGCATGCATGATTCACTGCTCAGAGTGTACTCTTCTGTGACGAATGAGTCCCGCTTAATTTGGCAGTGATTATGCGGGTTGCTGGCCCTCTAAACCCCTTTGAACTTGTAATTGCTGCTGGTTTAAATAATGAACATTAAGGGGAGGTGGATTCATAAAACTGTGGATAATTACAATTTTTTTCTTTTTTCCTTTGTTTTTCTTTTAATGGAAATAAAAGGCTTCTGAGGCCGCTGATAACTGTATCGTACTAGGCTGTTACCGAAATAAAACTGCAGTCTTGTTCAGTCTCAAGGAAGGAAAGGGAATGGAAAGGAGAAGAGGAAAAAAGAGAGGGAGAGGGAGATCAGAATGGCTTGGATGCCAGTAGAAAAGGAGGAGCAATGGCATTCATGAATATTCATAGCTAGTCACATCTGTAGTAGGCTTGCTTTCCACCTTTTTTTCTTTGCAGTTCAACATGGACAAGAAGTGCTAACAAAAGAAGGTGATTGTGCCATTCTATCAGGCTTCAGGTTTAATCTTTACAGAGCATATGGGTGAACTTTTTTTTTTTTAATTTTCAGACTCCCATTTTTTAAAAATTGCAAATGCCTTTAACCAAAGGAAGTGTTCCCTCTCCCTCCCCCCATCCATGCTGCTTTTTAAAAATTATGTTCCTGTAATTATGAATGTGAGGGAATCAGTTGCCAAGGAAGCATGATGTGTAACATGCAGCAAATTTGTTCCTCCTCCCCTTTATGAGCACTTTACTAAATCCTCCAATATGCTTTGATCCAGTAAAATTTTGATTTGCGTATGTAATATATTGAAACAACAACAACAAAAATTGTTATTGAGGAGGGGACAGAAACCAAAGTCAGCCAAGTCAGGCAGCTACTACCCAGAAACAACAAAGAATGAATGATAAATTTAGCAGCCTCATGTTCAATTTTCAAACAACACAGCAGAGATTTATAGCTTTGCTGCTCCCATGGTAAACGAAGCAGCACACAGAAAGCGTGTCTGTTTTTGATTTTGCTATGTTTTCCCCCTTTTTTTGTTCTTTGCCTATTTGCAGGGGTTTTTTTTTTAACTCTACATTTTCTTTATCCTGGTGTGAGATGAATATCAAAGGCCTAGTGCTGTTGGTAAGCCTCCAGCATACAACGGCAGCTCAATGGGATGTTATTAGAACCTGCGTCACAACATGGCAGACTGTGATTAATAGCAACTGTATCAACGGTAGCAACTTCTCAACAACGCCCTCCAGCAGCTCTAAAGGGGCCATGTGAAGAAGAAGGGAGGAAAAAAAAGAAAAAAGAAAAAAGAAAAGAAATGTCTGTAAGAACTAGCTGCTAAAGGTTCAGCTTTGCACATGATTAGGTTATGTCAAAACTGTGTGACTGCTTTCAACCAGAACACAGTGGGGATATTTATTTAAAAGCATGCTACCATATGCATGAGCTGATCAGTGTTTTATTTTGCCAGAGCCAATCATGTGAAGAACAGGATCAGAGTGATAGGGAATAGGACACTAAAAAGACCTGGACTGGTGTTAGAAGTATAATCAGGGCTCCCTCCAAACGAAGAAGAAAAGATTTTCCCAACACTTCATTAAAATTTCTAAGAAAACTACAGGGCTACTAAGTTTTTCCTGTTGTTACACAAAAGAAAGCAGGTTTAATTTTAAACCAAGTGTAGACTGATATCCTCATATTTTTTTTTTTTTAATTACAGTTTAGAAACTTGGGTCCACACACTAAGAAATGTGAAGCTTATTCAAATGTCCCATTCCATATCAGAAAAGGCTTTAACAAATGTCCCCAAAGATTCAAATAATCCAAAATTAAGCTGTTGCAACTGTAGCTCTGAATATATGTTTTGATCCATAGCAGGCCCAAAAAGAGAATGTAGATACATCAATAGCTCTTAAACATTACTATCTGGATATAAACTTCCAACTCAGAAGGCTTTAAACTTTTTCCTGCCAGAAGTTTGGAGGACATAGTGGCCTTCTGGGATCGTCCTATACTTGCATCATTTCTTGGACCCATCGCCACCCACTGCTGACCCTTATCTGGCTCAGTGGACTACTGATCTGGCCAATAAAGCAGGTTATACTTAGTCAAAACCAAGAAAAAACATTTGTTAAAATGCTTTAAAAATATTTAATATTACCTGCTCCTTCTCACAAAACTTTTCTGCTGCTAAGTGGTTTTCATTACTATGAACAGCATTTTTAAAATGCTAATCATTCTGCCATCTCCTGTCTCTCAGATAGAAGAAGGGGAATGTTCACCTACAAATGTAAATGATGTTAGTAATCTCAGTCACAAATTAGGGTGTTGGCATAGTATTTACACTTTTTAAAGTACACAAAGCTATTTTAAATGTATATATTAGCGTTGCAGCAGATTTAATCCATGTCTCAGTGTGAGAAGCAGCAGAAAAGTAAGACCTGGAAGACTTGTGGTAGGGTTGATTAGGAGAAAAATAATCAGCAGGTGAAAAGAAAAACCAAACCAAAACAAATCAAAAACCCCATACCAAAACAAAAATGGAATAGCTCTGCAAATTAGATGAAAAGGTTAGGAGTGAATAGGAAGACCGGGGAACACGAGTATATTGTACTGTCCTCCCTCAGGAGTTAAAATGACATAGTCCAAGTGCTCTGCTGTTGGCCGGTTGTCTTTATCTAATGCTCCTCTCATCCTTAATTGTCACATAGTTAGTTCTACTGAGAGAGCAGAGGTTATCCAGTGTATTGAAGTCCAGAGGCAAGGATTGTATACACAATGCTGAAAATCAACACCTGCTGAGCTATAAATAAAAAATAATAAATCTTAACTACATTAGAAAATACAAGCAACTTTTTATTTCTTTCTCAAAAACACATTTGCTTAAAAAAGCACTGAAATATGCTGTAATTGTGCCAAAGACTGTAACACTCCTTTCAACCTGTTTATCTTTGAAGACCATAACTAAGGAGGACAAACTGGTTTATAGTCAACAGAAGTTGGAAAAGAACTGCACTCACAATTTTTCTCTAACGCTAATTTTCCTTATCTAAGAATCTTGCTTGATTAAAATCATGGGGCAATTAGTAGTGGAGTGAAGAGATTACTTTCTGTTGCAAAAAGACAGCCAGCCTTTACAAGTTCTACAAATGAATAATTCAGGCTCAGTTCTCAGCTGTGTCCAAGTATGAGGAAACCAAATGCTTCTGCTTGTGGCTTTCTGATCCCAGGGCTGGCGGGGGACTAGTTCAGTACCTAATACCATTCAGTGCCAGCTCCCAGGTTTGTTGGAACACTCTTGTTAAACCTTTTCCACACAGGAGTCACCCCAGCACTTTTAGGACTGCCCAGCCACTCTCTTTCACTCAGATGAGTGGCAGAAGGTGGTTAAGCTGAAAACCTGTTTTTAATAACACCTCCACCCCCACCCTATCATAGTTGCCTCTACTAAGAAATGCGTGATGGTGGCCTTGCTATGCTATCCTGTGTTCTTTATTATGAGGCAATATCCACACAGAGAAAGCCTCTGACTGCTTAGCCCCTTAGACACAGTTCCACAGACTCAAATAAGTATTGTTCTTTCCCACCAAAAAGGACTAATTGAAGATGAGCTAGGAAAAATCAGCAAAGTGGAACAGTGCATCTATAGGATAACTATCACAACCGCGCAGTACCATAGTCACTTTTTATAAAGGTGGGGAGAGTGAGCAGAGGGAAAAATAACAAGTTCATTCCTTATCCTTTTACTAAGATTTAGTCAAATACACTGAGATCTGTGAATAGTGTACATGGCATAGCAAGAAACAGAGCCATCACTGAAAGCTGACTATTGAAGACAAAAAAACAGTGTAGGGCACACAGCCCTCTGGCAGAACTGTGACAGACCAGCAAGTGTCCTCTGAGGTGCCTAGGTAGGCAGAGGGCCACTAAACTATGGCAATATGGCTCAGAAAGGTTGAAGCCTTTGATAACGGCTTTTCCATCGATCTCTTATCAGCATTTCCAACCACAGAAGTTTGCATGGCACTTGAGGATTCTAGGGTGGGAGAATGAAGACTGATGAGAGAGGGGGAAAGGAGATGTGGAAACTCAATCATCCCCTGCATCTTTTATTTTGCTGAGCAATAAATAAATAATCAGTACTAATGTTATTAAAGCAATTTTGCTATCTCAGGGTCAAATTCTGAAAACAAACACATGGCCTGACTGGCCTGCAGAAATGCATTTGAGGACAGTTTGATCCAATCTGGAGTACTGGTGATCTCTAAGTTTGATCTAAATCAAAATTATTATTTCTGCTAGGAACATGGGAAAAGCTGGCGTAAAGAAAAAGCTGTGACATGAAGCATTTGTTTGGATCAAGTACAACTTACTCCTGTCTTCTGTATCCTCGAGTGTGATTTTCAGAAATAATCAAAACAAAAGTGACAAAACCCAAAAACCACAATGAGCAAACAGCAGCTTTTAAGTGCTGTGGGAACAGAGACATTTGTTTAAGTAACCACTGTTTAAAAAATGCATACATAGTAACACCAAAATAAACAGCTTGCAATGTTGTTTATTTTAAGATACACAATAGTAATGTAAAGTGCTGCATGCACTGAATTCAGGGTGTACTAACATTATTTACAGTTCTGAAGAGCAGTAGGAAAACTCAGCTCCATGCCAGAAGACTCCCTGTTCAGAGAGCAAAGGTCAGTACTCGCTGCTTTTGCAGCCAGGAGGATTTCAACATGCAGCCATGGAAAGCTCCCGCTCTCTTTTCTTGTGCAGGTAACTTCTGAACCGTATATCAAAATTCTACAAAAGGCACTTGATGCCAATGGCATCTTTAAAATGGATACACAAGCCCGTTCCTGAGAAGGATAATTAAGAGGGAGAAAAAGAGATCTTTGCCCTGTCACTTTGCTTCTTTGAAAACCTTCCAAACAGGCCTGACTCCCTAGACTATGTTGAGCCAAACAAAAAACCCCCCCCCAGAAAGGAGAACACTAACAAAACTAAGCAGTGGCGTTCTGAAAAGTGACTGACTTACTGAACAGATTTATGTCCATCCCTGTGTGTCTGAATTGCATTTGGCTCTTGGCTGACAAAAAATGCCATTGACTTCAAACCGTAACAGAAGTTTGTGCTATTTTTCTTCATAAAGCCAACCTAGCTATAGGCAAGAAAACTGGACTTTATTCTGACCACTTCATCATCTATTTATTATTGTAATTGCATAGATTTACTATTGTAATTGCAACATTACTGTTATCATATAATCCCTGTGACTGCCAACAAATGAGCCAGAAAGAATCCAACTTGGATCTCAGATCCCAGGCTAAATTTGTAATTCTGGCAATGAGGGAGGGGGGAGGAAAAAGCAAGCATTTTTCTGCCATGCAAACTGAGCTCATTTGATCTGGAAGTCATTGAGGCAAACGTGGAACCCCACAGTTACATTATTATAAAGTAATGTTCAAGAGCAAAATTTCATTTTAAATTCCAAATACAATCTCTTTCTTCTCGATGCTTTTGAGGAAAGCTGTGTGTAAAATTCAGCACTTTGAGTCAGCAGGCACTCAGTCAATATTTTCTTGGGGTCATTCTGCCTCTCTGAGGGCCCAAGCTTTGTTTTGAATCCTGGCGTCAAATTGCTGTAAAAGTCTGTAAGTGAAAAACAGGTGAAAAGGCCATGTTTTTCACCTCTTTCGGCATTTGAATTTCTGTGTAAATCCACAATCAACCTAATTTTGCATTAAATTTGGATTGTATCCATGTCCTTAAAAATCAACATGGATTTTGAATGGCCAAATGACTTTTGGTGGTTTGGGTTGTCTTTTCATAGAACTGATGTTGCAGCAGATGCTGGAAATATTGGGGAACACTAAGCTGAGTAAGGGTTGATTTCAGACCTATACCTTCCCCAGATATTTGTGAAACTTCACATTATGTGAATGGAAAGCAGCGTATGTCTCATGACACCGTCTCTGACTCTGAATATCTGAAAGGCAGCTGGTTTTAACATAAGGTCCTCGCTACAAACTCACTTCCTTTGTTGGTCTGACAGGGCTCAAGCCTGGCTGACCTTCAGCATCCACTCAAACTCCCAGTGCCTGAAGGAACAGTAATTATATATTTCTCTTAAGCCTAATTCTTCATTTTGGGTTTCAGACCCATTTCTAACTTGACTTTGCAAGTTAATTTTGCAGCAATTTTTCCACTGACAGATAAATGAAATGTCATTAAGAAAGTTGAAACAAATACAACAAAAACTTAAACCTGAAGGAAGCCAAATCTGGGAAGGTTTCCTTCTGAAAACAGCTCTAATTTCAACATATTTTTTCAGTTTTTTAATCATTAATAAGAAAACATGGAAATAGGAGAAATGCTTCGGGCAACACTACTTTAATGTAACCCCAGGAATGCAAGATGTTTCTCAGCAGTATTTCTTCAAATGTGTTTTTGGAGTCTAGTTTTAAAAGTGCTAAGCAAAGGTACTTCCACAGATTGTTCTACAGTCCCAGCGACTGGGGTTTATTTTGGTTGTTGAATTCCATTATTGCTGCAAGGTGTTTTGTTCCCCCTCAGTAATTTCTCCTCTTGTCTGTAGCCTGTGCTTATTCACCAATTCAGTATGCGTATTCTGTGTCTATGGATAGATCGTATATTTGGGGGATGGATGGGGAGAGCACTGGAAATAACAGAACAGCTCTTATTTCTCTCATTTTCTTTCAGCCTCTGTTACACTTTTTTGGGAATAAGGGCCCTGATAGTCCAGGCTCTCCAAACACCCTTCTATATCTTTCTTAGACTTTCAGCAGACTGGCCTCAGGCTAGTTTCATAATCATCAAGAAAGAAAACAGTCCTGATGTTCAGCATGAGATCATAACACGGTGATCTCACTCTGAACATTACCTTTCGCTACAGCAGCTCTATTGACTTCTTTGCTTAGAACAGTTTGAATTTCCCACCAGCTCAGTTGTGTGATATTTGGCCTCTTTTAGGCGAGATACCTTTCCGCAGAGTGAGCCTACAGGGCACTGACTAGAAAGCTCATGAGCCCCCAGGCCTTGTTTGAAAGAGTTTTCAGTCTCAGCAAGAAGTTTGCCGCAGCACTTGTTCGGGAGGCAGCAGAGGATGTTACAGCGTTACCAAGTTGGAGAGCATGGTATCATATATTTTCAGCTGGGGCTTTGAGTAGGATTCAGATCCCAGGAGCTAAACTTGGGATAGTTTAACAGTTCTAGGGTTACGTTTATTCATACCCATGCTGGCAAGACACCACAGTCTTGTTTGTTTGTAGACAGTTTATTTTCCTGCTGCACATATAGTTTTGCACTGGTTCATAGTGGGATTTAATCTCCTTTGCGAGCATTATTGCTCTCTAAATGGACAGCTTTGGGGGAAGAAAAGAGGGAGAAACAGGCAAGAGCCTTTTATCTGTGGTTTGTTTGCATCCAAGAGCATTGTGGGATATAAGTTCAGGTTTCACAGAGCCAGGACAGCTAAGATTAATTATAGCAGTGAATTGTCTGCAAATGCCTAGGGTAGATATGCACTAAGTAGTGGGATTTTTCTGGTCTGAGAAGTGTTTGCTTGGCATTTAATGGCCACCATACAACACATGCATACAAAGTAGGCCGTTTAAAATTGAGATGTAAGCAGGCATACTATGTGGAACAATGTGGGCTTCTTAGGATTGTCCTAAAACTCTGCAGCTCATCCCACTGTCCACAGAGATGTCCATACCAACTCAGGAAGCACATGTCTTTCCTAAGAGATGGTAGTTCATGCAATAAAGTGTTTATGTGGAACTGCAAGAAACATGGTTGAAAAGAGGCAGACCAAGTAACACAACTCTTGGAATAGTCTGCCAAAACAGGAAAGAAGAGTGGAAGAGAGAAGTAAATGAAATTATTTTTCCCTTTTGCTGTTCACAACAACTAACTTGTTTTCACATATGTTTCCATTTCATTTCCTACTTCATATCTGAAAGAGACCAGAATATCCCTTTAAAGTTGAAATTGAAGCACCCTTTAAACATTTAGATTTTGAAGTGATCCCTCAAATTAACTAAATTTCCTTGCAATTTAGGAGTGCCGCTGTTCCTATGCATGTATGCATTCCTATGCACCGTTCCTTTGCTGACTCCCCCAAATACACACGTGACTTTTCTGACCACATAATGCTCCTTATTCCTGTTGTTACCACACTTATCATGACCTTTCTCACTATTCACATTCTGTATCCCTGAATAGTCCATGTGTGGACTATCAAAACAGCTGTCAGCTCTCTGCATGCGCTCCTCAGTACACAGGGAGTTGCTCAACATGAATCAGGGACTTTGCAGTGGCCTTTCTGTCCCTTACTCTTCACTCTAGGTCACCCTCCCGCTTCCCAGTTCTTCACTCAAGCACAAGTGGGATGCACAAGTGGGAAGCACCTGGATGAATCAAAAGAGTCAGCAGAAGGATCAGGAGTGGCTGGAAAGCTGCCAAAGTCCTATTTTGCATCAGGAAACTCCCTGGGCTGTTGAGGAGGGGAATATCCACCAGTGACTTCTTGAAGTACAAAGATGCATTTGTTAACGCTATTGCACTCTCTTTATTCTGCCTCTTGCCCCTGGGCTAGCGGTTGATGCCCAAGGTTGTTTCTCTTGCTGCTTTCTGGGAAAGATATTTGATACCATTTGCATGCAATAATCACCACTTCAGGTCACCAGCAAGGAAAGGACCTGACAAACAGAAAGAACCCCAGCCACTTGAGCTAAAATAGCTTGCAGCAATCAAATGTTGTCATCTACAGTGTAGACCAGAAAGAACAGAACACTCTTAACTTTATGTTAAATGCTCCCTCATAAAGGGAGAATCACCCTAAACTTTCAAAGTCTACAAAAGTTCAAGTATTTGAGTATTTGTACAAGCATTGCATGACTGTCGTGCTAGTTCAGCAGCAGGATAAAACCACAACAGAAGTACAGGCCTTTGTAATTCAGCTGATGCTAAGTAGAAGACACAGGTCTCATGCAGAGTTTTTCATCTGTAAATATCAAAAGCACTCTGAAAAGAATCTGCCATCGTTATGCCATAGTATTTAAACAGGGAAACTGAGGCATGGTATCTTGCCATGGGCACAGCTAGAAACAGAACTGAAATCTCCCCATGTCTGCCAGAGCTCACTTGTGCTAAAGCATCCCAGGGATGATGGTGAAGGTTCACCCACAAAAGAATGTGACAAAGAGCTGAGCACTCAAGAAAGTTGTCCTCCTATCACAAAATAGGGGATCCTTGAAAGACCTGTTAAGCGCAATTTTTTGATAAAATGGCTATAGTGTTTAATGACTATTAAGACACAAAATTGTGTTTATCTGTCTGTCTGTCTCCCATTATGATTTTACTGCTTCATCTTGTCCATTTTTTCCAAAGAGATCAGAGTTCCATTGGAATTAATGGAAGCAGGACTGAGAAGCACACACTGTTTGGCACTAACCTGCCGAATTATCTGCCAAATATATGAACACAGACAAATTAAACCTGCATTTTTTACCTTACCTGGGAGGAAACAGAACCGCTTTTATAAAGATCCACGCACGTTCACAGAATATCAACTATCAATGCAGCTTACATTGTCTTTGGGGTTTTTTTAATTGGCATAACAATCTTCAAAGTAGTCTGGACTAGGCCATGATCTTACAAAAACCTATTCCTTTTATATACTTAGTATATACTAAGAAAGTGAACAGGAGCTTTCCCATTTTTATGCAGCTGGGTCAGTATTTCCACAGTTCATCCACCTTAGAATATCAAGCTGCCACTTTGAAATGTACCTCAGACCAAACAAAAGCTTGATCCAGATGATAGCCAAATTTCTATAGCATTAAACAAACTAATATATACAGATTTTTTAAAAACACTAAACTAAAATATTTGCTGCTGTTTACTCGGTTACTCCGATTCTTTGTGCTGAGATTTAACATCATGAGATGTTAAACATTTTATGGACATAAGTAGTCAGCTGCTACAAATAAAATATGTGTTTTCAACTGCCATCATAAAAAGGTAAAACCAAGACTTAAAAAAATCTTTACGGCATTATACAGTGAGTTGACAACCTATCATCCAGTATTAGACAAAACAACTGAAATTAGTTCTGGCATATTTGGGGCTAGTGGTTAAAAATAAAAATAGCAAATGTAAAAGCATGAAAACTGTATTGCCATTATGCTTAAAGACAATAATAAATCTAAGGATGCCAATGATTGCTTTGGGTACTACAAACGACTGCTGCCAATCAACTCTAAAATATGTAATGCACGGTGTTCTAAGTATCCTAACTCAAGGCAAACTCCACAACACCACAAGTAATATTGTCTGCCACAAACTGCTCTTTTCATTAGGCGACAATAAGAATTGACATCTCCATTTTTTAGTAGTTGTGGAACTGTTCGTCAGAAATGCACTTTTTTTTTACAGTATAACTCTAATTTTACAGAAAACTTCTTTGAAACCAATTACTCTGCCCTTGGATCTTGAAAGGAAGGTCTTAAATAAACATGTCCTGAGGCAAAAGTGAGAGGCAGTATCACTTTGCACAAACAGCAGCAATTGCTTTTTCCCTAAAAATATACTTTATATATACATATACTCGTGCCCACACTATAGAGAAAGGGAGGAACCATGCGTTTTCTGATGACAACTGTTTTAGGTAGTGGAACTTGAAAATACTCAAAAGAATTCTCACCTCTAGTTGACTGTGATCTTGATTTTCAAAGGCTGCAGTGCACAACATTTATTAGTGCAACGCTCTTTGAGTGTTTAAACACTATTTATATTTGCATATGTTTTAGTTAAATCCCCTTTTACCTCATGAGCCTCGAAGCCACAACTCTCTATAAATGAATTCTTGTCACTACTACTTCCTTGTTTCAATTACTTTAAGGAATTCATTACTTGGACTTTGGAATTCTTTCTTCTTTTCTTTTCACTCAATTCCTGTACTGACTCTGCAAAGCTTTGTAATCTGACAATAACAACCAGAAAACACCGGTGGCTGATCCTATCTTTTGCTAGGCCACATTCAGCTTGCTCTGTTGAGGCTTTTTAATCAAGTCTCAACTAAAATCATGCACATGTTTTTCATTACAGTAACTCCCTATTTGAAAATGGCAGGTAAAATATTAAATTGGGAAGCAACATCTAGACCCGTTATCTGATGGTTTGGCAGTGGCTGACCTCATATGCCACATGAATGAAATTCACCTCGCTGCAGCCCTGACACACTGTGTTGCCTGTTGAGAAGGAGGAGGGGGCAAAATCAGGCAGGGCAGTGGGGAAAAGGGAAAAAAAAGAAAAAAAGAGATGTGAAGGTAAAGCACAACTAGCTAACATCAGACAAGGTAGTGAGAAAAACTATTACAGCAGGCTTGGCAAAGGACCATTAGGTAGGCTCAAGAGCCTAAATCGTTCTGGTAGCACCGTGAAAGGACTTTGCTGTAGTCCCTCAGCCTGCCAGGGGGGATTCAGGGAGGGAACAAGGGTGATGAGGAAGGGAGAGCTGGAGGGGAAGGGTGATGTATTTCATTTGCTTGTCCCTTGCAGGATTTGCAATTCGGGGCTTGTTTGGGGTGTGTGTATGAGTGTGTGTGAATTTCCCCCTATATATAACTTGGAATCTTATTAGATAACAACTTGGTGACACTGCAAATCCAGTATTCCTCAGAATGCTATTTTTGAAGCTGAAACACACAACATATTTTGATGTCCAAAGAAGTACAATAAAGATCCCCCTTCAAAATAAAACAAGAAGTCAAAAACAAAAAAGAAGGGGGGGGGGGGGGGGGGGAGGGAAACCAACCCAAATGCACATGTAATAATTTCCAGGCGGCCTTCCTGTGATTGTATCCGATTATTTAAATTTCGGACTGTCTCTTTAATTTGAGGAGCGGGGAGAGAGGCGACAGATGGCAGACAGAATTGACTTATGTCCTCTATTCTTCTGCAGAAGAAGGGGGAGTGCAGAAAGTTTGATGGAGGCAGAAGCTACAGTACGCAGGCCCGGCTATAACTATCTAATAGGTCTTTTGACGGATCGGTTCGGAATATTTAGGTTTTTTTCTCCCCCAGACAGGCTTTGTAACAAACCCACGGTCCTGGAGGTTGCCATGGGTGATGAGAGCGCTGACATCCAGTTCCAACTACAAATAAGCACATGACAAATGGGCCCAGAGCCCTTCGACAGCCCTGAACCTTGGTGACCCCCTAAAATACCCAGCCACCCTGTGCCCACGCCCCAAAAAAAAAGCATTACTGAGTATATTTTTTAAAACTGAAAGCTTGCACTTAATTGGAAACACTGCCATGTAACCAAAATGCTTAGGACAGCATGTACAAGTAAAAATAAATCACGCAGCATTGTTATTTAATGCGCTGTGACATCATTTCCTGAAATTAAACAGAGATGACACAGATTCAGACAGTCCCTGCTAAGGTTCAGTTCAAACAATTCACAGATGTTTTCCTCCAGCCAGCAGAAAACAATGCGGGGTTTAAAGCACTCCTCTCCCGCTCCCCCGCTCCCGCGCCCGCTCCCCAGCCTTTTCGCTGGTATGAGGAGGTATGGCAGTTTTAGAATACATGCTCCCGCAAAAATATTCTTTTTTTAATTTAATTACTCAGGCTGTTGTACTAAATAGATGGATCATTGTGTCACAAAAGCATCAATTTTTCAGAAGAAATAACAGATGTCTATGTAACAATGATTAGATTAACCACTCCCAGACAAAGCTAGCTTTTGAGGCCCACACACCCCATGACCCCGGGTTCCCTCTTCTGTAGGGGGTGGATGTAGAAATGTCAGATCTAATCTCAGATTCCATTTTTAAAACAAACAAAGCCCCACCCCCACCCCCATTTCAGCTCTTTTCTTTTAAGGCTGTGACGTTTAAAAGGTACATGAACGCTCGGTCTGTTGCTAAATCTTGGGGACTCATTTCGTGGCTGAGGACAAGGGGCGTGTGGAGGACGCAAGCTTTGGGCCTGGGATCAGGAGTGAAATTTTGAGGAAGTTTCTCAGTTTTATTCTGTGCAGGCTGGCGGTGCCATAGCGCAGACGGGCAGGACAGGAGAGGGGTGCTGGTGACATTAAGTAGGTCTATGCCACCACCAGCAAAAACAATGCATGTCAAGAGCAGCCGCCAGCCCTTCTGGTGAGCAACCAGAGCAACCTTGGGGTGCCAAGGTGCACAGTCCCATCAGGGACACCAGGACACCAGGTCATGGGAGTTTAGCATTCAGACACTGTTTTTTTCTCCAGTACTAGGGTGAAATCACTTAACCTCTCCTCACAAAGTTTACCCAGCTGAAAAACGAGCAAATATTATTTTGCGCTTCCAACTGGGCGGTGTTTGTACAGTCAGGGAGGTCTGTCCTACACCAGCAGGCAACTCACTACCTGGCTGCACAGTCAGCACACGGCCAGTCTAGCTTAAAAGGCAGACCTGGAATAAAACCGTACCTTAGGCACCTCCAGCTCTCTGACTACATGGTGCACTGAAATGGCACAGAAATGGCAGCTGTGCAAACCCACATGCAGGTCATTTCACAGGACAATCAGAGGGCATCGTCCGCCTCCTCAGTGTACCCCGGGAGTGCACAGTGCATCACAGCGCAGTCCAACGTGCACTAAAATTCACCAGAATGTCTTCACATTCTTGCATTTTCTTGAGTGTCCCAGCCTTCTTGTCATTATTTTAACTGGGCAAAGGTCTGTTGTATTTTTGGGTTTGCTTTTGTTTCTTTTAAGTAGAGCAAAACCTGCAATGTGAAGAACGTTTCTGCTAGACCAGGACTCTGAGGAAAGCTGTTTTACTGTTTGACAGGAAAGTAAGCTCTTCAGTGTGGAGTGCAATGGCCAGCTATGTTCCTAACCCTCCTTTAAGTATTATCGCTAAAATCATGATATGGGAGGAAATATTTATGAAGGTGGGATGGCTTCAACTGTTTTGAAAGCTTGCTCCATTAAAAGCTTGCTCCAAGATTGGCTTGGGTCGACAACAGTCATCTCTAGAATCAAATATAATGAATAAATAAAATAGCCACCCTGTATAAAAAGCTCGGTAAGCCATTCATCAAAATATGATAGGGATATATTCTCAGATACACCCACACAAATACAGATATTTCAGTAAGACTGTTCATATTATCTAATCTGGCCACCTGAATACAGCAAGCTATGAAAATTAATTCAGGTGAATACAAGACCTGTGGCTGGTTCATTTTAACACATTCCAGCAGACCTTGCTCTAGCCTGATACCAAAGCAGATGAAACCAAAATCTACTCTGCAAGACACTT
Organism: Falco naumanni; assembly: GCF_017639655.2. Classification (NCBI taxonomy): domain Eukaryota; kingdom Metazoa; phylum Chordata; class Aves; order Falconiformes; family Falconidae; genus Falco; species Falco naumanni. The sequence continues at coordinate 55,915,312 of NC_054060.1, read as the reverse complement.
CGAAGACTAAGATTTTCAGCCAGAAGATTGCAGAAATCAGGCTAAAATGACACTGTTCAAACAAATGTTAAGAGACAGAACTTCAGCTAGCAAAAAAAGCAAAAAACCCGTTTGACTCCACTGACTTTAGGGGAGCCATCCCAAATACCACCAGGTAGGAATATGGCACCATCATAAAAAAGGTTTCGTTTGCAGGCTACCATCAGTATATCTCATACTTTTAGTTGAGATATACATCTTACAGACTAACAAAAGAAACAACCAAAACAGAACTTTAACAAAAGGCATCACTCCAGGTAAGTGTCAAAGAATAAATGCATCTCTGTTCTACCAGCTCTGTAAAAGAAGGAAAAAACATTGAGTGTAGCAAAAGTGTAGTCCTCGATACACCACGCTGCAGAAAGGGCTGAACTACCAGAGGTACAAGTCCATAGAAGGGTATAATTACTTCCTTCATAACTTTGCTCTCTTCTGACTATGTACATACATTTTAAAGGTCCTCCATCCTTCAAAAGGGCACGGGAGAAAGGGGGGGGGGCGGCTCTGTATAGCTGCTGGTAAGAAATTCTAATCTCAACATTGGTGTAAACTAGAGGTGTCTATACATTTGAGCACTTCCTGTTTTCACTTCATGATCAAATATGTTCTTTGCAGGGCAAATAGGGGAGCACTTGAGGGAGGAAAGCAGAGATGTCTGAGAGGCTAATTGAGTGTACTAAGGACTCCTTGGCATAGAGGAAAAGGAGTCTTCCAAAGCGATGAATAAACTCTCGGCTTGGGTCAGATTTCTTGCTGTTTCTTTTCTTTAACCACCTTTGAACTCAAATAAAAACAGCCTTAATGTCAGGTTTACCTTTCTGATGTCGTAATCTTTATGTACTATTGAAAAGCTTATACTACCAGACTAGGATTTCCTCTACTTTCTTAAACACTGGATATTATCCAGAAAAAGCATACACATTTCCAACCAATTCATCCTCAGATCTTTCATCTTCCGGTACTGTTGTAATTCCAAATGTAAGACAGAGCTCAGTAAGTGAATGAGAACATGACAGAAGCTCCTACTCCTTGCGTTTGATTTCCAACAATAAAAACATGCATGTGTATCCTATTTCAAATATAATTAAAGTTGCTGCAAAATGGAAGCTGTGATAGGGTTTAGAAATTGTTTTGAAAGACACAGCCTGTCAGATACATTCATTCTACAACAGAGTTCAAGTGCCTGTCTTTTCAAAAAAGCCACTTAGGCAATTCAATTTTTAAAATCAGCTACCTTAGGAGTTTGCAAACTGATTGAATAAAGGAAAAAAACAGCATTTTATTTAAAATCATAAGTAAATTCAATTAGTCAGAGCTGAGTTACTCTCTGAATTTGACAGTCTAAAGGAATTTAAAGTTTAATCCATGCCATAAGAGATGGACTGCCACTGCCTCTCCTTCCAGGGAAACCAGAGGTTAATGATTTTTGTCATATTGAGACTAACAGCTAACAATTGCTACAGTTGGCCTTTAGTATTTTATTTGTCCTTTTGAGGTATTCAGAATAGGTGACAATGGCTTGCAGTTGAGAACATATGTAGAGAGACCCCTGTGGCTTATGGAAAAGTTGCTCCATGCTGGTTGGGTGTTTGAAAAAAAAATACAACCAGAGCTCTTTTATGTTCCTCTCCTTAATGAATGCATGAATGTCAAAATGTACCAATGGCCCATTCAGGGGGCAAAGCCTAAGCAGCTCCTTCTTTAAGAACACATCCTGAGATGTAAAATACATTTGCTTAACAAATTAAAATAATGAGATAATTCAATTAGTTTCTTTAAAAAAAAAAAAAGAGAGAGGAAGAAAAAAGGGTACATCAGGGGATTATTGTAATACAAGAACAGGTCATAGAGCACAAAGGAGGAACAAACCAATTTGAAATAAGGTTAGAGTAGTAATGAAGGAATGTACATTGAATCATGGACGTCCATTGTAAAGATATTTACTTGAAACAATAAAATTGTACATCACAGATTCCCCCGTTCTGGCTCAGCCAGCACTGTGCTTTGAATGGACAAGCTAATTTGAGAAAAAGTGTGAGATCTTTAAAAGAAAGGAGTTCTCTTCCTTCCCTGCATGTGTTTATGGCAAGAATCTTTCTGAATTTACATTGCACTGGTCAGGGGTCTCCATTATCAGTTTGCAGGTCTGAGAATTACAGCACAGTAAATCTTTCAACACCTGCAAACTCATTAAAGCCTGGATGGTAAAAGGTTTGGGGCTTTTTTGTGTTCATTTAATTTGATTTTTGCGAGGCCATCCTCACCAGTGATGGCAAATTTCCTCAATTCGTGCAGGATGGAGAGGGTCAGGAGAGAGAGGATGGAAACAAGGAAAAGGGATTTTAAAAAGCCAGGAGGACTTTCCTCAAGAGGAGCGAGAGGCAGTTGACTGTTTAATAAGCATGTGTCAAATGCTTTCAAGGAGTATGTGAGAAAGGAAGGCAGGGAGAAAAAAAACAAGATATCACAAATTGCATAAAAGGAAACACAGTTAACACAGAGACATGTACAAAACAAACTGGTTTATTTGTGGCCTTGCTTTTTGCTGTCTGCCTGTACTACTCCTCTAAAGATACCCTACAGCAAAATGAAAAACCCTCCACTCACACTCACTCGACTTCCAAATTAAAAACATTTTACAGGTTAGTAAATCTCCAGCTGAGGTGATGTAGCAAAGAACAGCTGTGAAGTAATTTTGATAATGATGAGAATAATAAGCACATGGCAAGGTTCAGGGCTTTGCTGTTGCAGCTTCAGTGCTCCTGAATAGATAAAAGTGATTAAATACTCCTGATTATCCCTGACCAATATGTAATGGATTTACAGCCCTTTCAATTAGTCAGTATTTGCTTAGGACTCATTATTTTGTCTTTGGTTAAGTAATCAGCCCAGAGACTCATGTTCTGTCTAATTCCTCTGAGCCAAGTGGGTACAGGGCACCTGACCTTTGAAATGGCCATAGCTGGGAGGCAGGAATAACCACTACTCCAGCAGAGACACTGGCTATTCCAGCTAATCCTGACCCCACAGGCCAGATCAATGCACCTTAGTTTGCTACTAATGTCCTTACATCAAAATGATGGTTTAGAAATGTGGATCTATTGCTCCCCCCTTTAGCTGTGCTGCTAGCAGAGCAGTTCAATAGTCCCTATCATAAATAAATCGGGTACCTTGTCCTGAAATCATTATACTGTAACCAACATCAGCTACCATGAAAATTTATAAAACTTTGGTAGAAGAAGAGGTAGTTAATAACAGTTAGCATTTTAAGAAGTGAGAAACAATTTTACAGTGAGAGGGATAGGAAAATCAATTGATAATTTTACCAGTTTCCAGTGTCCCTAGTTTTTCTGTGGAACCGTGTTTTGATGCCTAAGTGAAGCTATAATAGTCAACAGAACACCAACACATAAAACCAATTGCAAGCAGGATAAAGATAGTCCATGAAGAGTATTGCTTTTTAACTTATTTGATCTCTCTTCCCCAAATGTGAATATGGCTAGCTGTTAATGTAATGGACTTGAAGAGAAGCTAAAAAGGTGCTTATTCTCTTTGTTACACAGCTGAAGAATTAGGGAACCTGTAAGCCTTCTCCATTTCTCACAAAGTAACAACGACAAGTTTGCAAGCTGCTGCTTTGACTTCTCTAACATCCGCAGTGTATGTCAGCACACACAGACTGGGGCTCTCCCTTCCACCATATACACAGGAAGTTTGTGAAAACAGAGACCAGCAATAAAGAATCCAGAAGGCAGAGCTTTCTATGTACTAAAGCAAGAAAAAACCCTTTTTTTTTCCTTTGGAACATTTTGAATAGTCCAAAGCAAACAATGGTTACTTTATATGTAGGTGTTGTTCCATGCGAAGGCTTTGTACTCTCTCTCTTTTTCTCTCTATAGGCATGTATGTGTGTATATATATATACATACATATATATAGGTTTCTTTCAGACTTGTCATGATTCCAAGAGCCAAGAAAAAAAAAATCCAGGAAAAAAAAAGCAACAATAATTGAGCCCTAATAATCATCCAAAAAATTATGGGGACAATTGATTTCTAATAGTGATGAATAAACCTCATTAGGCACATGAATAGAAATCTATTTTGGTTTGGGGCACCACTTACTGTGAGATGCTGGAAAAGCCACGCTCTCATGATATTTGTTGCTACTTTGGGAAAAATGCCTCTTTTCTTCTGACGCTTTTTGTCCTTGTCTGGGTCATCATCATCCCCTGTACCAGGTGAGGCTACACTGTTGTCTAAACCATCTCCTACAACAAAGAGAAAAACAGGAAGGAGGGGACATTTAATGAACAAGATATAGAAGCCAAAAAGGATCATTAATTACCAAGACACTACCACAGTTTTATTTTGATTTGCTAGATCAGGCACACATAGTTTCTGATTATATATGAGTGCTGATACAAATATGTAAAAATTAGAAACCATGTCTCTCCAAATACTAATTTTGCATTTCACACATGCATATATCATTAATTCAATTACAATTGTGTGCTTGACATAGTGCAATAGCTCTTTGTCAATTATGGGATTCAACGTGGGAAAACCTGCCACAAGAAAACCCATTCACTGTAAATGCATCCCTACAACCATTCTGAATGCGTACTATAAGTAATCAAGTTAAATGTTCTGTAGTCTATATATTCGAGGCCCTCTGCAGAGGTGGCAGTAACCATGTCACCGTTCAGTGCACATAACACACTGTCAGATGAGCCCCTCCCCATAACCATCACCTCCCAACCCACATACATAGGCACGCACAAACACATACACCTAGTATGACCCTGCATATAGCATTTGCATGACATGAAAACTTCTACATCTCTGCATCAGTGATTATTATCATTAAAAAAAAAAAAGATGCACATCAAGGTAGAGCTCTCACTTAATCAGAACTTTCCATCAACATCTTTCTCTTCTGTGCTTTTCCCTGGCATTAATTGTGCATTAGCAAAAATCATTTACTTTTAACAGTCATAGTTATTTTTTCTTGCCCTCCAGCAAAAATGCCTTGAAAGCCTGCCTGGAGGGCATCTAAATTATGTATCTGAAAAACTCTTCTGGCAAGGCATTGCAGGACCCCTACTTTCTTAAAATTCATACGAGCACGTCTTCCTGTTTTTGGGAAGGCATCAATCAAGAGCAGCAATATATGCCATATTCCTACATTAATATTTGAACTAATAACTTTAAAAAAAGGAAAGAAACAAGATCCGACTTGTGGCATAATCAAATGCAAAATAAATGAAGAATACTGGGACAGCACTGAGACTTTATAGATTGCTGTGTTTTCCTTACACATCATTAGCCCGGAGCCACACGAAAGAGGAAAACAGAGAAGTGGAGAGTTTATGCTCCCTGCTGGTGTTTAAGAAGCCGAGGTCCTGGAAGGACATCTGGGAATTGTGCTGAGACGGTGGTTTTTGTAATTTAAGAATAGACATTCATTAGCAGTAAATGCCATAAATCCCATGCTAAGTAAAAACCTTGTCCAAGAAAGCCTAAAACAATAAACTCTGTGCTCAATGTAGCCTGAGCTAGACGCTCCATAGCTTCCTGAGGAATGCTATAGATTCATGAGCTAATTCCTATAGCCTTGTCTAGCTCTGTAGTGCTGCTAAACGAAATACGTTGCTGCTACATACAGTCCATTTGTTTCAAAACTTGCATTTCAGCTCCATCTTCCCTCCCGTGCCAGATCACCCTTCTTCCACTGCCTCCCCTCTGAAAAACCAACCCTTTTGGACTGGAGAGGCAGAAAAAGCCACAGCAAAGAGCTGGCAGATTAATTTTATTGACATTTCCATTTTCACTGCAATGTGATACCCTCCATCACATGGAAGAGATGACCCTCACTATTTACAGACTGACAGGCCACTTCATTACAACCACCCTGCCCCAAGGCAGAGCAGCTCCTTTCCATCTGCCCAAACACCAGAGCAAGACCCTGAAGTCACTGCTCTCTTTCTCATGCTCCTTTTCCTTTTTTTTTTTTTCTTGTTTTGTTTGTTTGTTTCTGTTAACGATAGAGAATGGAGAGTCAAATCACAGCAAACTAATCAAAGAGATTACGGAAGCCCTAGACGCTGTAACCAACTGTTCGCTTTTGCATGTTGGTTGTTTAGAATGCGCTCCTTTCCCTTGCTCTCTCCTCCCCATATATTCCACCCTACCCCTCTCTCTCACACACGCACACGCGCACACACACACACACACACACAGAGTTTCCACTATGCCAAGGAACTGCTGCAAGGCAAATTCTCACAAACACTAATGGCTTCTGACTGCTCCTTGGCAACCCCAGCATTTTAACCTGGGTGGATATGCTCTCCAAAATACAGACACTGGAGCTATCTCATCAGCTGTTCATGTGACACAGATGGAGAGTGGCTATTAGGAGCCAGGCAATGGGCCTTGGGGATCTGAGGTGCTGTACTGTAGCCTCAGGCAATTCTGAAAAGCAGTACCCAGAGATGGGAGGAAAAAAAATCCTACTGAAAGTGCAAGTTTGAAGTCAGTCAGTCTGTTTGTCTATCTGTCGTGCGGATAAAGATATCTTTGTCTCTTTATGTAAAGCTATGTGTGTATGCATAGGATGAGTGGAGCTATAAAACGTCTGCTCTGCACCATCCTTTCGCTCTGCAGAAGCACCAGTTTGCTTTCTGTATGGACAAATTCCTGTTTGTCTGCATAGACATAGTCTGTTTGAAAGCATCCTCGGCAGGAGTCACCCACATGCTAAATCAGTGTTTAGACCATTTGGAGAGGCTGTTAATATCCTAGTTTTAAAAAGCTAATAGCAGCCCAGGAGAGGAAAGTTCAGCTGAAGCTCCCATTGCCTTCCCACCTTAATCAGCAGTCGAAACTGACAGCAGCAAGAGTCAGTGCCTCCCTAATCTGTTCCGTAACCTCATGAAAGGACATTCAAATATCGTACCTCCAAACGACCTCAGAAGATGAATACAGCAAGATTTGTTGCTCCTGGTGAACTACAGGCCCAATACTCCTAATCTATATTGTCGTAACTTTATTAGGACTACAACTGCTCATATTAGTGGAGACTGTTTCTAGTGGCAAGAAATCACAGAAGTAGCCCATAACTGACTTTTCCAAGATGGAATTATTTACTTCTTGGATATGGAGGGCCTGATCCTAGTTTTCTGTATCCAAATAAACATTAGTCACTTTAAATGAAGAAAAAGAAATTACCAAAAGTGAAATAAACCAAATACATATGAAAGTTACTCTATGCCAGACTGGATTAACTATATTATTAAATGCTGTATGAAGGAATCTAAATAATTTAAACCATCATTACAAGTGATTCTGCTTATGTGAACTGTTCATATCCTGATTTAGATAGTAGTTTGTTAGAAAAGTAGAGGCAAGTCCTAATTTGTATGGAAATTGCACTTACATAAGCACAGTTATCCGAGTTTTCTGGTGGGGAAATTAAGACTAGATTTTGGCCCACTGACTCTCTCTTTCACGCAGCAGCAAAAAAATGAAGGGTGACTCTCCTGCTTTGCACACTGTTCACTCCTTCATTCTTGTGCAAAGAGTACAAATGATTGCAAAACCCTACCACTGCTCTAGGGAAGCAGAGAGTTCCTAAGCAGCACTCTCTTTGTGGAGGTGTCAATGACTATGCAGGATTCAAGCCAGTAGAGAATTAGGCGTATTACCCAGCTTGTTTAAGATTATATCAATGCTATGTAGTAGTCTCAATAACTCTTATAAAAGATGGAGAGAATTTACAAGAGACTTTGCAGTGATCCACACAGGGTTCCTTAGAGACCTTCTCTTCTAGGGGAAGGGTTTGTGGAGGAGGCTGAAGATGCAAGTCTTCTTTACACAGCCAGAAGTTAGGTTTCCACATTAGCTCTGTGTGCCGACACTCTTAGCATGCACTGAGGGTTTCTTCTCACAAAATAAATTCTTTTGCATTGAAAACAAAGCAGACTACCTCTTATTTCAAAAATACTGAAAAAATAGTTGTAGAAGGCTTTCCATTGCATCATAATTTCAGACTTAACTTGCTGCAAACTGATCTCTTTGGACAGACTAGCTTGCTGACCCTGGTGTTCATATAGCTAAGAACTCGTCAGGAAACAGTCCAGCCCTACAGAAGGCCCATCCAACCTATCAACTAATTCCTTTTTGACAGTCCTCCACACTATCAGTATTATCTCAGCCCTAGTCCTTGTTTGTGTTCCTCACAGAGTAAAGACCCAGCAAGAGATGAAGCAAGTGCTGTTTAAGAAGCTGCTCATCTAGACTTTTCAACGTTCGTGAACACAATGACTAATAAATTCCCAATCTATGCAAAATGATAGCTGAAAAGGATAACTCAGCTGGGCCAAAGCACAGAAGTCTGGTAACAACCTGGATCAAAACCCTAGAAATTATTTCTATTACCATCATAACAAGCAGAGCAGTAAGAACAGTGATTTCTGGGAAAATATATTTCAGGACACAGTGTTTGAGTTTCTTTACCATCAGAGGTCCTTTACAGCTTTATGGTTTGTCTTGCTAAAGGACAAGAGAGAAGAGCAAGGCTATCTAAAGCAGGGGAAGACAAGACACCACCATTTTTCTAAAAATAGTGCAAGCAATATGAAAACTGAGTTAAGGGATTCTGAAAAGGAAGGCTGCAGTACAGTATGCTGATCTTAAGTAAACTGCTCTACAATCTTTCAGTTCAGTATTTTGATGGAGTAGAATATGTCGATATAAATGCAAAACAAAGGAGAATCGGCATGCAGCTTATATTCACAATTTGCAATTATTTGTTTGTACTTATAATGTGTCCATCTGGACACATTAAGTATTGTAAACCATTATTAATAAGGATGTTCAACTTAGCGATATGATCCACATCACCACCAGATAAAAATGATAAAAATCTGGTTAATTACCACTGCCAAAAAGCTGGAAAGAGAAGTGTCTGAATATGTTTTGAAGATAAGACAGTCTGTGCTGTAGGGAGGGCTAATAGAGAGGGAAGGTCAGCCCCAGAATCAAAGACCCTTCAAGAGAACTCCCTATCTCCACTCCACCCTGTTAAAATCATCAGGCTTTTAGCCTTACAGCTTCAGCAGATCACAGCTCTTTGAATGAAGTGCTGGCTGTGAGTTGGGGTTTTTTTGTCTTCCTATTAATGATCACTGTTCATGGAAGTTGACTTAGTTTCCTTACACCGTAGAGGCAATACTTATTTACTGTATCTTACTGCCTAGGGAAACTGAGCTAGGACAGGTTAAGGGCGGCAAGCCTGGGACTTCTTTGAAAACCACAAATAGTTCAAGTAGGAATCTCAGCTCAGATCAGTGCCATCGCCAGCAGTACTCTGCCAGTACATGTGCTGGTTTTGTTGAATTACTTGACCACAGGAATAAAGGAGCCATCAGAAGCTGTTTAGGCCTGACACGGGCGTCTCAGGGTGACCTGCATGCTCAGCCACCACTTGCCCCATCCTGCAGTAAGGTGTCCTCAAGTGAGCTGCTCTAATCAGCCCCCTGCGTTCCCTCCCCTTTTGTGTCTCTGAGATACCAGACACATCTCATGGTGTCATATGGTCATATGTTTAAGTGACATATGTGTTATGTGTTCAGACATATAACACGGTCATTGCTCTTGCTACAGAAGATGTTCTTCTCTTGCCCTTCTAGCAGCAGGGAGGCGATGAAGAGCTGGCCTTCTCGCTGCTATTCTTTTGGAAGATCTTTTGCTTTACAGAATATAACCCAGCAATTACACTGGGCTGATACTGTGAAGATGACACGTACCCATTTCACACAATCCAGGCATTAGTAACTATTGTAAATTCAAATAAAAAGAAAAGGAAGAGGGCTATCAGCCACTATCAGATCTCGCCTACAAAGCTATTCTACTTGATCTAATCACATTTTAGCATAGTTTGTCAGTCAGGAGCAAGTCCCTATTGCCATCTGGCAATATGTGCTAAAGGCTTAAAGAGTTGTATGGTAGCTGGTGTCTAAACTGTATTGACAAAAAGAGACAGAATAAAAACTGTTCCTTTTCTATTTCTGGATAGGCACCATTCTATAATCACTAATTTATCTTATTTTCCAAAAAGGCATTTACAAATATTTGATTATTTACTCCAAGTTTGAAATTACATTCCATCGATGTTATTGTTATAGCAATGCATGCTATAAAATCGGTGATTCAAATCTTTCAAAAATATTTGCAGAACTGTAATGTTTCACATTTCCCCCTTTATGATTTTCCTGTCCAAAAATATGAAAAAAGACTGGCTTTTTTGTGCCTTTAATTGTCTGTGTTTAAAGCTCATGTTTATTTGTTAAGTGAATTGAGAATTCTTAGAGATTATATTCAAAAGCCAGCAACATATTTTTCTAGCTTTTTAAAGAGAAAACTAATAAACAGTGGTTTAAATTTTAAGCTTTTTTGTACAGCCAGGAGGTTTGTGGTTCGTTCATTATAATCCAACATTTTTTCACATCAGGTGAAAAAAGTGTTCCAATGCAGACAAGGGGAACAGTAAAGCAACCTGCTAATTACTGATCTCTCTTACGTTCCTGCTGTGCTAAACTGTCCAGACATGTTGAAGTGAAATTTTTCTGCGATTTTCAAGTGACTAGTTCATGGCCCGCTGCCGTGGAGTGCAGGAGAAGGGATGAAATGCTTTAGTTTACATGCAACATTTACTAACTGTGTGGGTTTTCCGACATTAAAGAGGGGACAGTGACCCATGCCACCTTTTTCACACTCAAAAGAGCACTGAAAAAACAGTCTTCATAGGCTTACCTCAGGCTTCCCTGGCCCTTAACACCCTCCCCCCAGGGTAGGAGCAGAAAGAGAAAAAAGAAGGGATTTTATGCTCCTTTCTCTTCAACTTTTCAGGCGGTATAAGCAGCATTTAGCAAATTCAGCCTCCAAATGGCTCCAAATGCTCTGAGCTGCAGGGGCTCATCCTTTGTTAGCCTCCCTCTATTTACACAGGATTTACGCAGGCTCTCCACTGAAGAGACCACATGTTTCTGACAGAAAGCACTTCCATTCACACTGCATCAGGCAACAGGATTGTAACCACTGCAGCTTCACGCTGACCTGAGATTAGGGATTTCAGCAACATTGAGATGGTAACAATCTGCTAACTAACGAAAATTATCCATGGAGAACTCTGCTGCTTACTCCAGTTAAAACTACCGTGGCCAGATAGATTAGGTTACTTAAAAGGACAATTAAGAACTAGCTACTGTCAAGAATATGCATGTCCATCTACAAATAACACAGACACAGAAAAATATCAGCAGGAAAAAAAAAAAGAAAAAAATCAGACTGCAGCTTGGATTAAAACAATTTCACCCACTGGCTGAAGACATAAAGTGTAAAAACAGACAGATGGACACATATGTAAATGTGGCTGCATTTGTTTCTCTGGAGCTGGCAAGTTAGTAATAACAGTATAGTTTAATAATTTATTTTCCATGGTATTTTCACACTGGTTAACTGGGCAGTGGCAACATCCATGCGGAACTTCAGCAGCAGAATAACTCCTTCAAGTCTAATTGCTGCTGGGACAAACAAACTGAACTAAGCGACCTCTCTTGGCTTTAACTACAAGGACACACTCCTGGAACCTGATATCAGTGTGGGGATTTTTAAAATTTAGTATTTTTTTAAAACTCAGTTTGGCCAGTCAGGATTTCTGCACTGAGATTTTTTCCAGATTTAGTATTTGTATCAGGGTTTTTCAAAATGTATTACACACACACAAGCACAACAAATGTAGCTGGTTGGAGCTTGTGCTTTTTTGCTCAATAGCCTTTCATGGGGCAAAAGAAAATCAGATGGGAACACAGGGCCAGAAAGGACCACACAGATCCAGTTTTTGATTAGTTTTATTTTGATTTGGCAAATCATTTTGTTTCTGCAGCAAAGGACAAAACAATTTACTTCTGTAATAGTAACTCATACATGCATCCGTTAAGCACGTAAAAAGTATACGGTATATTCTAAAGTTCTCCATAGTATATCATAATAAAGCTCTTCTGGGCATTCAATGATTCATTTTTAGTGATCTCTTGAATGCCCTTATCCACAGTTAACACTCAGATTTTATTAAGGAAGAAAGCAGGGACAAATGTCCACTTAAGTCCCAGCTCTCAAATTCAACTCTGCTTGCGCTGCAGTACCTAAAGCTAAAGCTTTTTTAATGTTCTATTCACCTCCCCTGTGTGGCATTTCTGCTAACACAGAGTTCACAATCTTTCAGCCCCAAACACAGAAGGCTGCTATCTTCAAGTCATCCAAGGAATGTGCCAGATACTATCATCTCCCCTGCAATACAAAGAACCAGAAAGAGGCAGACACCAAAAGGAGACCGTACTGATCAGGTTACTAAAGTCCAGAAAGTCTTTCCCAGAATGCTAAATGTTAATCTTTGAACCAGCAAATGTTATAATTAAGATCCTTGTAGTTGAAGGAAACGCTAGCTCAGGAAGTCAAAGGTACAGCCATTTGAAGTTGTACTTTTTTGCACGTTGATCCTAATCTCACACCCCTCATGCTGGCATAACCACCATCAAGCACTTTGTTCTATTCAAGCAAAATTATCATTAATGTCAGTGGTAGTTTTGCCTGAGTAAGGAGTGTAAGGCCAGATCCTTGTCTTGTTCACAAAGAATTGCAAGCACTGCACAATTCCAGAGGAGATATACTCATTAAAACTTGTGGTTTATGCTGATTTATGATGGTCTTCAGTGTAAAAGTAAAACTCACTTTGTACCTCACCGGGGAAATGTTCAATGCACTTGTTTCTACATGGTTTTAACTTCGATTCCCCCCTCAGCACAAGATGGGAAGTTTACTCCCAGGTTTTGGCACCTAGGCTGAAGGAAAGTATTATTAAATTAGGTTTAAGTATTTTGTCTGCTTGGGTAATTACTTTGCAGTGTGAATGTAAATAGCTGTTATTCTGTTTAAATTTTTCATCCTACTAAACACTGTCACACAAAATGTCCTTGTGTTGCAGTCTAAATGGAGTTCTTTTTAAATTGCTTTTTTATGTATTTTTAGAGAAATATTTTTAGCATTCTCGTGGTAATTCTGTTAAGGATACCAGCTGCAGACTTTGGCTACAGCTGAGACAACAATAACAAGTCATTAAAGAAATCAGGAGATAAAAAAAAAAAAAATTTGTTTGCCTAAAGCACATCTTTCAGAGGTCTTTTTCTTTTTTTAGGTCTCTATCACTGTTGGAGCAAATGGCATAGTGTTTTTAGTTTTCTCAATCAACCATACCAAAGTTAGTATACACTAAAGAGCTATATTTTATTTTAAGTACGATTTCTTATTTGCTTCCTGTTATTTTTGTCATTAGAATAATATCAAATGTGGGCAAAATAGCCAAGCTCTATTAAAATTCTACCTGCAGTTGAAGTTAAGTAATTAAGTTCAATAGTGTCTCATCAATATTTAACTTTTAACATTTTGCAGTTGTTTATATATAGCAGAATGTGGAGAACTTAAAGTAGATGATGGCTAACATCCTGTGCTGTTCTTCTTCATTAAATCATTAATGCAGTTTCTTTAAGAATAAAAATGGTTTTAAAAAGGAAAATATCCATCAGAGCATCTCAGTTTTCCTTACAGCTCTTCAAAACTTATAAACTGTGATGTATTTTAATGTCTTGCAGTTCACCTTAGAAAACATGCTGTTGGACACAACTGCTTGTTCAGGAGACATCCTTTAAAATGATGCCCACCAGCAAGAGTCCATGTACTGTCCATATTAGAAACCTCTCTTTTCAGGGTTATTTAGCTATTAAAAAAGCACCAGCTGAAATATTGCATACAAGTACACATTACTAGGATTTTTTTATCATTTCCAAAAAAAGTTAGGACTAGAAATGTAACAGACATTTATTCCTGAGAGATACTAAGCTAAAATCATCAGTTAATAAAAAGGACATTTGTTAGGCCACAAGTCCAAAACACACATTAGTCTATTTTAAAATGTATTTTAAAAAATGAAGGATGGCTGAATGCTTGAAAGGCAAAACAAAAAAAAAAAAAAGATGTTTTAATAGAAAAGTGTCAAAATGAACCATAAAAGCTTTTCTGGGTGATAAAAGGTACACAAATGTGTGTGTTACGTAAAACACAAATAAGAGTACCATCTTGATATGCATTCACAAACACCTGAGCAGCATAAGAAGAAATGCTTGCTGTGAATACATAGTCCAGGAAGAAAAAAAATACAAAACAACTCCAAACTTGGCAAGTCTTACATACCATAAGAGCTCCAACACCTATGCACAGTAGGGTGGATTAACCCGCTGGGTGCTGCGGACATATATACACACCTCCTCCTAAAGTGTTCATTTGGCTGGCAGTCTGGAAAATGCCAGAATGTGAAGGGTTACGTGGGAACACTGACAGTCTGCTCTTGTAGGTTTAAGTTAAAGCCCATACTTTAAATATAGTGTGCTAGGTATCTGGAAACATAACTAATACTGTTTGTAAGTGATATGCTATTTGGTGTTCACAACAAAGGGCTTGATCCCATGCTTGCTCCCACTGGTGAATCACCTTCTAGACGACAACCACATGCTTTGGATCTGCCCATATTTATTTTCAGGGTAACATTTTTCAGGAGTCTTTTCCTCCAAGAAGCCTCGTAAAGGTAAAGTGTAAACCATCTATACCTCATCTGCTATATATGTATTGGATGCTTGAATGTGGTTACTGGAAAGGCTTGAAACATTTAGTCTTTCAAGTTCAGCAGATAGATTATAAGAGCAAGCATTTAAAAGCCAAAGCCCCTAGTCAGTCCCTGCTAGTTTCTTAGTCTAGCTTCAGCCAGGAGGGAAAATACAGTTAAGAATATCCAAATGCCTCAAACTGGAAGAAGCAGCAAGCATACAGACATGCGAATTCTGTGAAATTCAGAGAATTTCAGCTCATTGACAAAAAAAAACCCAAAAGAGGTCTTTATGACATCAGAAAGGCTGACAAGCAACTTGCTTTCTCCCACAGTATAGTTTTACTGGGCTGTTTCAGGATAATGTGAGTAAAAATAACAAGTGAAAAAGGAGGGAAGGCCATGGCCTTCTCTCTCTGCACCCAAACTATCCCATAAGATGCTTTGGACCTGCTGTAAGTGATCAAAAGAACTGACAGAGCAACACACAATTTCATAGAAACATGGGGAAAAGCTTTTGACAAAAGTTTTGATGAATTTGATTTAGAAAATACAAAAGCATAAAAATAGAAAAACCACAGGGTACTGACTTGTTATAACACTTTTTGCTTAAAAGTTCACAGCACAAAACTAAAAATCACAGAGCCCCACTCTGACACCTGATGCTTTGTTTTTCTGTTCATAACCTGTAATTTCATTTCAAGTCTTTCATTGCAGCAGAAAGTGTTGCAAAAGACAAATATGCAGTGCCTACAAAGTCTTCCTAGATTGATTTTGTGTCTCTGAGCTCTTTCTAGAGAAGAACCCCACAAGCTGGGCTTCAGAGGACTTCCACCACCCCACTCTCCTGCCTCAGAGGAGATCGGGTTGACTATACGTAGGGACCCCAAATAAAAAACCTGGCAAGTTATGAGACTTCTCTTCCTTCAGGTTCAGATGGGTAAAACTGAGTTTCCCCCTGGACAGGCTGTTCACCTAGCCAGTTAGAGAACTGACATGTGTGCCATAAGATCAAATCTAAGCCCCACCAATCAAGTAGCAGTC